>NW_024062952.1:0-178499 GCF_006381635.1 Hibiscus syriacus | reverse complement strand
GGAGGATGCAAATTAGATAGGAAAAGCACCTCCGGTACTTGTCAATTCCTTGGAAATATGTGATTTCTTGGTTTTCAAGAAACAAAATTGGTGTGCATTATCTACCACTGAAGCGGAATACATTTCAGCCGGTAGTTGTTGTGCACAAGTTATGATGAAACAACAACTTTTTGATTATGGAATTGAAGTAGGTACCATTCCTATCAAGTGTGACAATACTAGTGCTATTTGTCTCACTAAAAATCCCATCCAACACTCTAGAACTAAGCATATTGAAATAAGACATCACTTCATTAGGGACCATGTCACTAAGGAAGAGTAGTTCTAGAATTTGTTGATACTTTGCACCAATTAGCGGATATTTTACAAAACCCTTAGAAAGAAAGATTTTGGACACTTAGAAGAGAATTAGGTTTAACGACCTATCTTCACTTAGTGTTTAAAATAATTTAGCACTTTTAATAAACACTGAAAAATGCTTATAATAATATTTTTTGATTGTATTCTTGCTATTAGTTAGGGGAGTTTATGATTCTTAATAAAAATTAATTTTATGTTCAAATAAAGTTTGAAGATTAATTTGATTGATTGAACATAATTAATTTTTGATATAGGAGTTGCCATTACCATTAGAGCCAAATTATTTAGCATTTTAAGTGTTTAAAACGGATTTTTGACATTTTTGTGCTTCATGCACGATGCATTTAACAATGCATCGATGCATCCTTGAATATGCATCGATGCATAAGACCATGCACCGATGCTCCGTCGGTTTTAGGTTAAAATCTTCATCTTCTTCATTTTTTTCTCAAACCTAAAACATAAACTCACGGCCGTTCGTCCCACTCTCACCTCAAATCTCTATTTTTGCTCAAAATCTTCGGGAAAACATCGGATTCTTCAGTTTTTCATCCTACAAACCTGCTACACTCATTAAATCGCGCAAACATCTCCTCATTCCCCTCAATCCGAATTTTTAAGGTATTTTCACAAAACTCTATTTCATTAAATTTTTGAACTTAGGACTAGTTTAGATTAGTTCTAGTTTGAAATAATTATCGGGCATTGGCTATGATGATTCTAAACTATTTCTACAACGAATTTCATCAAAAACGCATAATTTTTCAAAATTATTTGGAAATTTCGAATTTAAAAAAATTATTTCGAAAATTATGATTCAATTGTTGTTTTCATGAAAACTATGCGTATTATGATATTAATTTTAAATAGTTTTCAAAACTTTGCCCATTAGGATTATGTTAGAGAACCTTGAATTATTGAGGACTCATTTGAGTTTTGGGATTGAATTTTGTGCATACATGTGTTTTTAAATTGCAGGTGATATTTCTTTTCCGATTTCCCTAACTATGTCTAATCCCAAACGCCATAGATCATCCTCGAGTCGGTCTCACCAAAACCGTCCTCCCGCTCTTAGACCTCAAAATCCATCCAATATTCCTTCATCCCTCATTAGTACTTGTTTTAACATGCCTGAAAACCTAGGGATGAATTGTACTCTAGGTACATGAACTCCTTCCAATCCTATCGTATTAGGGAAGAGCGTATTCCTTCTCTACAAGCTATGATAAAACTTGAATTTGAATACCTCTCAATTCTTCGCCGATGGAAGTTTGATAAACTATTTTCTCTTCAACCCATCGTCTTTCACCAACTTGTCCGCATCTTTTATTCCAATGCAGTTTGTATTCAGAACACAACTCAGTGCGGTACTATAGCGATTAGATCCTATCTTTTAGGACAATATATCACTATTACTTCTGAATCCATCGCATCTCATTTTGGTTTAGATGACGAGGGTTTATTTAATGAGAAGGAAGATGTGGAATATCCATATCTTCCTAATGCTAGTGTCAGTACCTTTAGGTCTCACCACGATCGATTTCTTCACTTAATGATCTCTTGGTGGTTTAGACCATCCGTAGGTCGGTACTCCCACACTACGTACTACAGACTTATGGTGGAGCACTGTATAAAGAACAAAAGAAAATCAATTTCCACATATTCTTTAGCGCGCTTGTCGATATCATAAACATCATTCCCTCAAGCATGTAGAAACCCTACCTTATGGTTGTCTACTAAGCAATTTGTTTATCAAACTCGGCCTAGATGTCTCCCTTGACAATCCTATTCCGCTCCAAAACCCAATCAATATCACATCCTTAAAGAAATCGGATTGGAAATTGGATGAGAACACCAGACTATGGTCTTTTCGACCCGGTAAGCAAACCCCGGGAGCTAGTTCTTCACGAGCTGCTCCTAGTTCTTCTCGTGCTCCCCTCCTCCTCCAGCTCATGACGCTGATAATGATCCAGAGCTTCAAAGGCTTATGAGAGATATGACGAGGAAGTACCAGCTCGGCAAGATCAAACGCCACCTTATTTCCATTTTTCTAGAGTCGTTTGATCTGCGTTTTGCCCATGTAGTCTACAATTACTGAGTTTCAGAGGGAGATGCGTGATCGTATGGATGCTCTTACTCTTGAAGTTAGAGCTCATTATCCTCCTCCTCCTCCCGATTCCGCTATGGATGATTAAACGTTTTTTGATGATATTTGGTTTTAAACTTTAAGAACTTGGATTGTTAAACTTTTTGATTTGAATGTTTTGTTTGTTTGGATGTTTGGATGCTTGAATGTTTGAACTTAATTTTAATATATTTGGTTTGAATTTTATTCAGTTTGCATCATTAGATATATGACCAATTATGCCATTTCACATTTTATTATGAATATTTATGAAAACTAATGGCTAATCTCTCTTTTGATTGTGATCTTAGCAGCTTATTATTAAAATCAATTGGATAATGTCTTTCAAATTCTTGTTTAAAACGTTTATATAGAGTCTTTTTGATTTAACAAAAAGGGGGGAAAATTTAAGATGTGCTATAGTAAGGGGGAGTAAGTTTTTCAAAATCGATTTCAAAAATAATTTCTTAAACAAATCTTAAAATTATTCAAATGTTTTGTTATATCAAAAAGGGGGAGATTGTTGAAACATTTTTGATATTCGATATAACAATTAAGTTAAATGAATTTTAAATTTCACAAATGATTTTACAAATTCGATTCAATTAACCGAATATCAAATTATTACTCCAAGTTTTTCAAGATCAATTTTAATCCTTACTAAATGTGTAAAATTGTGATTTGTACTTAAACTATTTTTGAAACAATTTTCACAAGTATTTTGAACCAAAACAAGCCTTAAATCAATTATTCAAAGGCATGCACCGATGCATCAATACATGCATCGATGCATCGATGAATTAATTGAACATCGAATGCATTCCATGCACCGATGCTCTCATGCGATGCACTCTGAATATTTTCAAAACATCGAATGCATTTGATGCATCGATGCACAAGCCATGCATCGATGCATCAGGCTATTTTTCAAACATCGAATGCATTTCATGCATCGATGCACACTTGGTGCACCGATGCATCAAGTGTTCTAACGGTCAAAATATTTGAATTTTACACGAATGCAGCGATGCATACTTGATCATGCATTGATGCATGAGACGCTCCACCTAGAAAAATTAATTGTTTTCACACTTAAACGGCTCTATTATCCCCACTAATTATTACCAACGTTCAGAATTGATTCAAGGGGTATTTAAACAAGTTCTGGAGCCATTGATCAATAATAAGAAACATCAATCAACTAGAATCAAGAGAGAATCAAAGAGAAAGCATCAAACCTCAAGTTTGAGTATTTCAAGCCTATTTTTCATCCAATATTCATTTGCTTTCAAGAACACTTTTGTACTCAATTGTATTTATCCTTGAGTGTTCTTTTCTTTGTTCTAGAATTGTGCAAACATCTTACATTGTGAGGTTTTTCTTGTAAGTTTGCAAATTTGTAATCTTCTCTTTGGGAAAAAGAGTGTTCTCAAGAGTTGAGGTATACTCTTGAGGGATTTTGTAAGGTTATCTCTTTGGCCTCAAAGAAAGAACAAATTAGTGAATTTGTTGGAAAAATCCTTAGTGTGGATAGCTAAGGTAGTGGACGTAGGCTTTGTTTGAGAAAGTCGAACCACTGTAATCGCTGTGCAATTACTTTAAATTTTCTGCAAAAGCTTCCACGAAATTTTTAATTGCCAATTCACCCCCCTCTTGGCCGATTCCGTAGATCGATTAACTCAACACTAAGGTTTAGTCAATTTTAATGCTAAAGACTTGATTTTAGGGTTATGTCGTGAAAATATAAAGTTGTTCTATATTGAATTCTCGTTTATTTGGTGGTAAAATTTCATGGATTGATCGAGTTATGTTCTTGAATTTGATGAAAGAAAGTTTATGGTTTATGGACTAAATTGAATTAAGGCTTGATAACGAAGGATTAATTGGTTATATGACTTTTTCATATTTGAATCAAGATATTCACGTATACAGTGTTATACTACATTCGACCATAAAAGAAAATTGGGAAAAATTATTCAAACTTGTTTTGATGTTGTTCTTAAAGGATTTAAGGTTGTACACACTTGGATAGGTTCGTCCATGAAGGGTTTTAATTAGGGTTTAGTGTTTTGATGAAATTGAAGTGTCCATGTTGTTTATCATCATTTAAGTTTCATTTTGATGGTAAAATTATTGAATTTGGAGTTGAAATGTAAAAACTCCTAATTTAATCCTTGAAACTGTAGGAGAGAGAAATTAGAGTTTTGATTGAATTATGAAATTAAATGTTAATTTAAAGTGTAGGAAGCTTTATACTTTAATTAGCATTCAAGGAATTTAGGGATTATTTAATTATTTGGATTATAATCTAACTTTGTGCGTTTGGTTATATTGTTACGTAATTAATGAATATGAAACATCCAAATAAGCTCAAGTCGAAGAAAGTTTGAAAGGAAAAGAGAAGAATCAAGATTGAAGCTCGAATTTACTATACTTCGGGTTGTAAAATGTATTTTAAGTGAGTGCATTTCTTGTATTCTTATCATTTTCAAACTAAAGTATGATAAGTTATGATTTATTTTTTCTTATATGCACATAAATGATTTATGCTCATAATTGAGTATGAACGGTCTTTTTTATGATTACTGATAATATATGAATGGATAATAATTATGATATCGTCATATGTATTAATTGATACTTGTAATGTCTAAATATATTTTGAGAGTCATAGGTATAATTAACATGTCATAAATCTAGTAACTGCAATATTAGCACTTTAGTGCTCAGAGCATTTACGCTCATAAGGCTATTATACTCGTAGAGTTATTGACTGATTAAATACTTAATGGTCATTATTCTCGAGTACTAAAGTGCTAATATTACAGCTACTATATTTATGACATGTCAATTGTACCTATGACTTGTTTTTTCTTCTTCTATAATCACATGCTCATTAAATCATAGACTTTTTTTCAACATGTTCATTATTCTTTCTTGCTTTTATAATCTTCACAAATCATGAAATTTCTAGTCTTGTCGGCTTCAGAAGTTTTAGTTAGATTTGATTTTCGATATGTTTTCTGTCTAAATTCATCTTACGGATAAAATTTTGATTTAATAGTTAGAAAACAATTTAGAAATCCTAGGTATTAGATTGAGATGTCATCAAATATTGGTTTAGTCCAAAATTATATGGTGATTAATCCTTTTTCTTTTCTGTTTCTGTCTATATAAATTCAGTTTTTTGGGAGTGAAACTTGATAAAACAATAAAGATAATTCAAATTTTGGCCCGATCAATTGAATTTAAATTTAGTTTATTTGATTATAAAAATTAATAATTCAAATTTATTTCATTTGAATCTAAATTAAATGATGGAAACCAATCAAGTAAGCATACATGGGGTAATAAGGCATTAAAGGAATTTATTGAAATGATAATAAATAAATAAAAAAGGACAATATAAGGTTATATTAGGTGGTTCAAACAATATCTAAGCTATGGGAAAGTGCAGCAAATGAATAAATATGGACAGTAATATTAGAATTGCTTGCACGGTAAAACATGTTGCTGAACTAACAGAATGGGCACCAACCATGTACTCTGTCCCTGCCTTTTCATCCTTCACCTTCACGAATGAAGAGCCTGTGATTAACCATGCCTATTAGCAACTTGATGTTAACATAATGTAGCCAATTCACCAAAGATGATACTCACAATTGTATTCGGTCCATCCAATTGTCTGGTTTTCGATATCATATATGACCAACTTATTTGAAAGCACTAAATCTGCATTTGTAACCAAAAAAAAAAAAAATCAAACGAATGTTTTTCTATGAGTTGTAATATGTAAAGTTATATTTCGACCTAAATTATAATTGATAATCAAGTTACATTTTATTGTGATTCTATTGGTTAATTTACCTGGTGATTAATTTATTTAGTTAAAAATCTGATGAAATGAGAATCCTTGGTGACCGAATATTTGATTCAGGGAGGAAAAGTGATTTGGGATACTCCAGATTTTGGTTCTAGATATCAGATTTTAAGATACATGATATCATCTATTTGTACCCGTCGTGATTATTAGTGAATTATTATTCTTCTCATACGTGGAGACACGCAAGATTGAGCCAAGTTAAATTTTATCTTTTGCATATCTTATTTTACATTTATTATTTTTCGGTCTAAATTCCTAATGTAGTATAAATAACATGCACACCTCCCAAAAGAATCATATTTTTTCATCCTCTTTGGATCCATTATCCTGCCAGCCGATACACCGCATATCATCCTAATAAAATGAAATTATATCTTAATGCAAAACACACAAATGAACTAAATTATCTTCATTAAGATAACAGGGAGATTATAAATTTACTTACACGATATTCGAATAGATAATCGTGTGGATAAACGGTTAAGACGAGAGAATTTTAAATGGAACTTTATGACTGGAAATTCATCGTCCACGCTGCAACAACATAAAAAAAATCATATAAGATAATAGTAAAACTATTAAAGCATTATTATTTTTAAAAAAATAAATTTAAAACCATATCAGATGTAAATAAATAACTCGCAATTCTATATAACACCAAATTAAGTATGAATGATAATGCCTTACTTCTTCTCATACTTGAAGCAAGAAAATTGGCCGTCCACTTTTTCCATTTCCAATGACTTTCCGGAGGTAATCTACTTGACAAAGAACAATGTGATTAGTAATAGATAATCTAAAAATTTAACTAAATCGAATTCAACAAGCAGCTTCAGTAGTTTAAAGGAGCGTTATTTTCTTTTAAGGTTCTGAGTTTGAATAACTACATTTGCGGAATATGCTTACGTTGTCAATAGGTCAGAAAGAATTTGAACATATAGTTTATAATCATCGCAGACTATTAAAAAGAATTAAAGTAAATTTACGAACAATACTTGCCTTTTCGACTACTTGTTTATGAATTTTGGTGGGAAGATATGACAAAGTTGTGCCACTATCAATTATTGCTGCATTTTCATCAGCACTGCCGAAAAAACTTGTTGCAAGTTTTATTATGGTGTCTCCAATTTCTACTTCCTTTGTTGTAATTTTGTAATGCGACCTAAGAATTTTTTTTTCATAAAGTAGAGTTCAATTTTCATAAAAAAATTATAATTTATAAAAATTTTATCAACGATGATTATTGATGTTGTGATAGAGAGGACTTACTGTTTTCGGATCATACGTGTTTTATTCATGTGTGGTGCATTGACTTCACCAATTGCAAAGATTCCACCTCCCTCCACATTATCCAAACAATGTGCAAATCTGTTTTTCACTTTTCCATCTGCAGCTAACTGTGAAATCACAGATGAATTTGCTTGTCCGAATCCAATGATTCCATTCACTGCTTCACTTGATGTACTTAAGTCCCCGGATCGCTTAGAACCGCACCTAATACGAAAAACGGTTATGAACAAATACTATTTTAGAATCATCTCATACTATTAAAAAAAACTAACCCGAAAACGATACTCCCATTTGTAGGAGCAGTTTGAAGGTTTCCAGTGACCTGTTGAAGCTGAATGGTATCCTTGACGAAGTATCCACCATTTCCGGTCCCATCACCATAAACAATATAATATTCACATTGTCTATTATTCTTACAATTTTCCAGTTTCCCGTCATGTGCTGCTGAGCAGAACTCATCTCCGCAATAAACCAATTTTGAACTTGTTGACTTTTTTGGATCATATAGTTTTTGTTCTATCTGCAATCTCAAATATTAGTTTCTCAACCAAAAATGTTTATATATAAACAAGGGTAAATTACTCAAATGACTATTTAATTATAGGGTTGATGACAATATGACCATCATACTTTTAATTTTGGCCATATGACCGCATGACTATTTAAGTGATTTTAATGTAACAACCTGCCGTTATAATACAAACGGCGTAGCTGATGTGGACCTCTGAATCAAAATTAGTTAATAATAGTCACATCAGCTACGTGGTTTGTTTTGTAACGACAAGTGACTATATTGAAATCACTTAAATAGTTATGTATATTGTCAAAATTGAAGTATGATGATCATATTAACACCAGTCCTATAATTAAGTATTCATTTGAGTAGTTTACCTTATAAAAAAAAAGATTAATACATGAAAGGAACATACACCAAGACTACTCTCTTTGGGGCACTTATCACAGCCAACACAATTCAACCACAGAATGTCACTTCCGGTGTCAACTTGCACATGATATTCTTCTGCCGGATTTCCTATCACCAGTTTTGCAAAATAGAGCCTGAAAATTATTTTTGAAGTTCAGTTACCAGCACCCCATTAATGGCGAAAACACAAGCTAATCCGAGAATGCGACCGCAACTGCAGTCTAAATCCCTGATGAACATAATTCAAGAGAAGAAACTAACCCAGCTCCGGTGGGGGTGACCGTCACCGCCTAAAGGGATATCAATGTCAACAGTAGAGAGAAGTCTAGCATGACGATGTATATCATGAGCTTTCATAGCACTCAAAATTTCTTTCCTGGCCTGCAAATTTATGTTTTACATTCAAAGTGATAACATTTCCAACGTTGCAGCTAAATTCGTTCATTAGCATCACAACGGTCAAAGTCAGTCTCCATAGATCCATTATCACGAATAATAAATAATAATTTCTTCTCTCTGCCTCTCAAGCTTTCAATTTTCTTCTCCCCCTTTTGATTTTATTTGAAAAAAAAATCAAAGAGGAGACAGAGAGGAGGAATGTGAGGCAAAGGAGAAAAGCCTTGAAGAAGGAAAAAATAGAGAAAAAAGCGTTTTCAACGGCGAATTACATGCCCTATTTGTGTATAAATTATGCTTTTTTTAGCAGGCTAAAACAACGTTGGCGGTTTTTCTTGTTTTGTCATCTATGCTAAATTGAAGCGCTTGATTCAATTGGGGTCGTATTCTTGTTAGACGTGTACTAATTTATTTGTTTCAATGAGTGAATCAAATTAATATTAATTAGATTAGGGATCTTGGTTTTTGAAAAAAAACTTCTAATGCAATATTTTTATTTTTTAAATGTTTAACGCGTTATATATAAATTTTGAGTTAATCGTGTGAACAACTTATAGAGCAAGTGGTTAAAAGTTTTAAGTCGACACTTCTCTCCTTTTAAGTTGTGCGTTCAATAATTTATTATGAGCAAAAATTGGATTATTCAAAAATTTAAAGACCAATTTGAAATAAAAATTATAATTTCGAGACATATAAACAATTAACTCTTAAATTTTACTTTTGTGTTCTACTTTGCTTCCAAGGGTCGGTTTGGGAATGATTTTGAGAATGAAAAAGTGATTTTCAACCCGTAAGCAACGCTAAATACCCAAAGATTGGTTTAAAATTATGGTTGAAAAAGTAATTTTCAACTAACCTCAAAAGTTTAAATTTATAACTTTTGTTGTGGAAAATCACTTTTGGGATAAAATTATATTTTTATCATCAATTACTTAATTTTAATTAGTTTTTAGATTAATACACGTGCATGTATAATTAGTTTTAATCAATGTTGAAATTGATTGTTAGACATAAATCAATAGAGCTTAAAAAAATTACCGAGTATATATATATATATTAAATAAGTATTTAAATTATTATTTCGTAATAATATAATATATTTTTTAGTAAATATTTCATATATAAAAATATTATTAGTAAATTATTATAAAATATTTTATATATTTTTATTATAGTTTAAGTTGATATATTTCAAGTATCATAGTATTAATAAGTGTAAGTATAATTTAAATATTATATTTTCAATTTACAATAAATATAAAAAATTGACATTTTATCATTAAATTAATTTTTTAATCATAATCAGTTAAATTTTAAAATACACTTTTTAAAAACAAGTATATTTTTACAGCACTTTTTAAATAAGTTTTTAAAAGTAATATCAAACCAACCCTTAGACTAACGCTATTAATATCTGACATTGACATGGCAAGCGGGTCAATCATATAATGTCATGTGATAATTTTTCTGAAAAAAACAACAATTAATTAATTAAATTATTTTTAGTAAGTAAAAACTTTATAAGTCATTAAGGATTCAATTTTTTCAATACTTGTTATCGACTAATTTTTTTAATATCTATTATTAAAGGTGTACATTTAAAATTTAATTTTTTCCAGATATTTATTATTATTATGAGTTCAATTTTTTTTATTAAAGTCTAATTTTCTTTCAATGTTTATTATAAGCATACTCTTAAACTTTACTTTTTCTAATATTTATTATTAAAAATTTATTTTTCTTAATCCTTATTATTACGAAACTACCCTTAGAATCTTTTTCTCAACAACTTATTATTAGAAACAATTATTTAAATAAAAGTTTACAACCATCTAACGATGTAATAATAACGACATCGTCTAAAATTACAATATCTACAACCTTATATCCACAATTGTGTATACTACTAAAATTCATAACCACAATTCTTGTGATATCATAAATTATATCTACAATAATTGGTAAACACAACACAACGAAGATACAAATATAGATTATAACTTAAATCTTTGATTAAAGACCTAATTTTTCAATTCGTTCGAGTGCCACTAAAATTTTCGGAAACAATTCGTTCAAGTGCCACTAAAATTTCGGAAACAGGCCTGATGGATTAACAATGTGGATTTGGTGTTCACAAAGTGCAAAGTAAAATTTTATTTTTCCTTGATATAACCTTCTTCAAAATCGGATCAGGGACATATACATTGATTATATAATCATTCGACAAGTCGAGTAATGAGCATACACGCCATATTTATTAGAAGGTCTCTGACAGCAAGAAAAGGATCTGTATGAATTTTGTGCTTTGGTTTTATTTGCAGTCATGAAAGATACGAAGACATACACTTTAATGGTAACAAGTTCTATCAATTCCATATATTTGATGCTTAAAAGTTTCTAGTTTGAAGAAGCATCGACCACTTTCAAAGTCTTCGTATGCTTCTTCACCTTCTGCTCAACCCCTAACCATTTTCGAATAAGTTCAAATACAGTTTGGTCACGTAAAAGTCCGCGATGACTGCTAGCTACTCCTACTCTCTCAACTGCTGCAAATCCATCCGCCTGAGTGATTGGAACGTTGGATAAGAGATAACGCAGGAGAAAACAATTTTCATTCACTATATCATAACATTGGCATGTCCAAGTTTCTGTTACTATATCCAACGAAATTGCTGATAGGTTAAGAAAATTGGAGGGTTTAATTCGTTGGGTAGCTAGGCCAGTAAATGTAGAGGCAGACAGTTTAGCAAAGTCTGGTATTTGCTAAGATTGGGAGTTACTGATTGAGCTGTTTTTCATTTTGGTTTTCGGGTTTTCTTTTGTAGGGGGTGACCTTGGTTGTATTCACATACTATGTACTAATCTTTTATTAATAAAATTTGAGGCACTCTTTTCTTCCTTCCACCACTTTTTTATAAAAAAAAAAAAACATTGGCTAGTTGAGTCTCAGATTATAGGATATTGTTTTGTCGAGTCTTTGACCATTAAAGTTACAAAATATTCTCCCGACTATAAGGAGTTACTTTATTGAATCCCTCAACTATTAAAAGTTACAAAATGATCATCCGACTATTCATTATGTTTCAAACTCGTCCATTACCGTTAAAAAATTAACGGTCGTCTGAACTGGACGTTAACATGCTGACCGAGATATGATAATCGCTTGAAATTATGAGATCAAATTTTATCATATTTCAGTCAATAGGTAATTATCCAATTCAGACAGTCGTTAATTTTTTAACGAAAATGGACAAATTTGAAACATAATAAATAATCAGGTGACCATTTTGTAACTTTTAATAGTCGAGAGAGTCAACAAAACAACCTTATGATTCAAACATTTTCCCATATGATTCCAAGGACCATCACAAACTTTATATATAAATAAGTTCAGGTAAATATAAGAATCTAAAGAACAGTCAGAGCATACCATTGCAGATTCTGCAGGAACAGTTCCATCTCCATCCACATAAGTATATTGAGGCTGGAAAAAACAAGTACAGCAACAGTAAGGATAAAAGGATGTTGCTCTAGATTTGATGAATAATGAGCAAACTTAAAGGAAAGTTGAGTTCAAAAGAGTAAAGCAGCACTTAAATCATGAGATGAACATTAGTGCATATGACTAAAATCGAATTTATGACCATAAACATAACACACAACTCACCATCGTATGACATATTTCTGAGAGGTCCGCTATTGGTGAAGTTTTTGTACCATAACTGTGCATATAAATGCCATACATGGTAAAAGCTGGTCTTTAGAATTGATATTAAAGCAAATTTAATTTCAGAAGCCATTTTCAGAGAGAAATGGAGCCTAAATGAAATCATTCATAATAAATGACAAAGTAATTCAGAGTCACGTACCAAACGTTAAAAGGCGTGGCAAACGATGTCCCATAAATGTTATAGAAGCAGATCCCACTTGGTAGTTTAGCATTGTTGATAAGCTTGCGTGTTCCAACAGCCCAATTGAGAATAGAGAAGTTGAAAGGTACAGCTATTTTGTTCCACCATAATCTAACTGCAACAGAGCCAAAAAAATATGCCAGAAATAAGTAAAATAGAACAAACGATCCTCAACAATGACAGAACGGTGTTTGACAGAGCAACAAGTAGAAATATGTAAGAAAGTAGAACAAATAGTGTATGCATGTTACAAGAGAGGGAAGAAACACCCTACTTAGAGAGGTGGCAGCAAGAAGAAAACACCAAAAAGTAACATGCGACTCGTCGTAACTGACAAACAGATCAGCTAAAAAAGGAGCAACCACCATACGCAATTTCAATGAAAGCTTTGATTTGTCAGTTTGGCCATGGATTCATACGGCAGGAACATAAAATAGCTAAATATTTCAGGATTGGTACTACTTCAAACTCACTTCTCATTTCACGGTATGGAGACGAAATACAATTTATTTGGTCTCTAGAACACGTTAATAGTTTTCTTCCTTCGTTACTATTCCATTAATCAAGTTCTCATTTCTAGTAAATAAGTGTCACCAGGATGTTACATTGTGTTTCGACTGAGAAAAACAGAGGAAGACTTTAATGATTTTGAACAATAAAAGGTTAAAATGCTAACTATTAATTTTGTTTCCTTTCATTTATCTTACTCGGTTAGCATTTTAACTTTCTATAGGATTTAGTGTAAATCTTAACTCAGTTCCCAAAGGCATCCTAAATAAAAAATGAACTTGGCTAAACTAAAATCTATAGGATGTCCAATTTAATGATAAGTCTTTGACAAGAGATCATAACCCAATACAAAATATTTCCAACATTCAGGTACAATTTTCCTTTCTAGTATGTAAACCCTTGAAAGAAAAAAAAATATATATATATATATACTTGTCAAAGACTCACAGATCTCTGCACATCAGTTATGACAGTGAAATTATTCATACTCAGTAATCACTTGCCATACTAAGTTTCAAACTTTTGAAAACAAAAATAAACAAGCGCAGACTGTGAAACAAAAATAACGCAATGAAAAAAGGTTCACCACCTTCACTTCAAGAATTTAAAGTGTTCTCAAGCTATATTGAAAAAGAAGTTAATCACCTCATTATGCCTTAATGCTTCTTTGAATAAACTGATGCTTTCAGTTGGGCTGTAGGACTCCAGTTTCACAGAAGTTTCTCCATCTTCAGAATACTCTCGCCAGACATTAATTTGTGGTTGCATTTTCCAACTAAAATATGGATTTGGCAACATCTCGTATACTGATGGGCACTCTACCAACTACACAAGAAATAATGAACATAAATATAAAGCCAGATAAATATATAAAGTTGTATTTCATCCAGTGTCGTCTACAAAGCATGTAAATTTGTCAACCAAAAGTCCAAGAAATGTTGACAAAGGACCCACACAAACATTGCATACCAAATGCAAAGGGAGACATGCATTCATCTCAATAAAAATACTTCAAGGACTATGTAATAGAAAATTTTAATCTCAATTCAAAGGACATATTTACTTTTATTAGTTCCCTTGATTTTTGTGAAGACTACACTATAGTCGTATGAAGTCTTTACGAGTCTGTAATTAAGTTTTTTATTATTATTTAATTTGTACTCTATATCTTATATATGTAGAAGATTAGAATGTTGACCGGATAAATTAACTCCTAATAAGACTTCAAGTTAATATCTTAGGGTATCATTGTATTTCTGTTGTAATCTGCCTATTTTAATAGGCCTTACCCTGTGTATTCAAAAGTAGAAGAATTAGAGAAAAGACTTCGCTGACTCAGAAATTCCTTCATTTATTTCAAAATTTCTACATGGTATCAGGCTAGGTTAATTCAAAATCTACTCAACGATGAATCCATCAACTCCTCATCGGAAGTTATTCGGGATCTGAACAAATTCCCTCCCAAAACACCATTGTCAATATCCATCAACCTACATGGTATCACATGCCACAAACTAAATGGCCACAATCACCTTTCCTTGGTATAATCAGATGTTATAAATATCAAGCAGATGTAAAGATCACTATTTATCAACAAGACTCAAAATGTGGGCGATAAGACTCAAAATCTAAAGAAATGTGGGAAAATTGGGGACAGTTTTTCTTTTTAAAATAGAAAGAGAAGGGTGAATGTAGAGACAATATTCTTTAAAAGAGTAATGGTAACATCACAGTCAACTGATTCAGGTGTTCGGGTATCAAGAATGTAGAGACCATTAAACGTAAGTCCCTTACCAATAATCTTCTTCATTATGAGAAAAATCAAACATTAACCAGGAAATGATGAGACACAATAACCAAGGTCATTTGTAAGTTCTCTACTAGAAATTAAATTGAAGATAATTATGGTAAACTCAGAGCAGATGATAAATGACGGGATGAAGTAAGAAGAGTGGTTTTAGACCCAATAACACTGGATGATAACACATCAGCTACTATTAGGTGATAGATTGATGTGGATGAAATTACAAATTAAACTATTATGATTACCTGTCATATGATCTATAGCACCAAAATCAACGACCCATTTTGAAGAAGTGAAAACAAGACATATTAGGTTTACATGATTAAATAAGAGCACAAATAGGATCAGATGTATGTTCATTATTTTTGAGTGGAATCAATTTGGCATACTCATCAAATTAGCCACAAAATAGTCGAAACTTGTCGTAGCCATGTACCACATCAAACTCAATGTCGACACAACATAAGCAAAAAAACAAACTTGTATATATAACAACCAAATCATGCAGTCAAAGGTACCGAACTAGGACCAAACTTGTATCGAAGCAGCAGCTCCACAAAATATGTAACCAAACAATACCAAAAAAGGAAATTTGCACCAAACAAGAACTGCAAGCAAGAATCAACCATAGGGGTGTGGTCGGAATCATTGCCAGCGTCGAAGGAATAAAACGACGCCGGAAAACTCTCCCACATGCTCTAACGTGTCAGTGCATGGTTACAAGGATCTTGTTGCAAATCATGTGGCTCACACATTGGGATTTTGACGAGCAGAATCTAGAATCTGATCAATCAGTGCACAATCCTTGGGGTGACAGTGTCAAAAGAAAACCTCTCATGCCAGCCTTTTGAAATTCAGCAGTAAACCCTCACCCAAAATCTCAAAACTTTGTTGTGATGAACGAAGAAAAAAACCTCAAAGTACTTTAGATATCTGATGCCATGTAAAATAGTAGGAAGAGAATGTTTTCTTGTGTCCTATTTATCAATATTATGGGTATATATATATATAAGTATAAAGGTCCTATAATATGTAAAGTAATATCCTACATTAAACACAAGATTTGTCAACCATTAGATTTAGCCTATATATTTGTTAGTCTTTAAGGCAGACATTGAACTCTTAGGAAATAGGATCATTATTTTGATACTTAAGGTTGTCAACAATTGAACCCTTATCATGGGAACTAAAGGTTAATAGTTTATCAATAGACCACTCTGTTGTTTGGCAATAGCTTCACAAATATGAACATCCTCAACTTAATTTATTAATGCAAAGAAATCACTAAGCACGACATTCGGTACTACCACATGCAAACAGAATATTCAGCAGCTACAAAGGCATCCACCTCCAATACTTTTAAGATAACTTCTTTCTTGAAAATCAAATACCAATTAGTCCAACAAATAGAAAAACAACTCTGAATATAGAAATTACCAGTTGGTGCATCGTCCATCTTGATACAAAGAAATAGGCTTCAAACCCTTCAACAAACTGCAATCCAGTTAAGAGAGCATCATTGATGCATCCTGGAGCACCTGTAAGCATTTTTCAGAATTTATAAAAACCCACTGGATATTAAAGGTGAGATGAAAAAAAGATAAGGGAAATTTACAAACTCTAGTAATTTCCATTTTTAGAGTTCAAGTTGTTCAAACTTAAGGCATCTTTTGAGCATTATTCAGAATTCATAAAAATTCATTGGATATTAAAGGTAGCAATGGAAAAAGATGAGGGAAATTTACAAACTTTAGAAATCGTTGTACAATCATTCAAGTTGTCAAAAGACATCCCATGATCACTAGCCATGTCACTAAACAAGTTGAGATACAGTCTCCTTGATATACCATCACATGAAAACAAGAAAAAAGAGGAAAATGATTATCTAGTTCAACCAAACTAGTTTTGGACCAGCAGTTAGTTACATCAAGCAAATGCACCAATTCAAACATGTAGCCTTGAATAAGGGAATTCTAAATACCATTAGGCCGAACAGAAAACTGCATAGAAAGGAGAAAGATAGAGGTTCTAGCTAACAAAAATGTAAGACAAGATGAAACAAGAATAATATCATTACTTCCTCCATTAGCAACCATTTCTGAAACAGTAGTATGTTATTCAGCCATCTTACTTTATAGATGTAGATGAAGTTTAGAAAATTAAGAGGCGTGCCATAGAGTTCTGTGATCAAATTACAGCAGTTTGAGAGAAAAATGGAAACATGGATTATTCAATTAGTGCAAAGTGAAAGCCAAGAAAATAAGGATAGCGAAAGCTTCTCATAAAAGATATATAGGGAAGCTATTTAAGATTATTCAGTCAAAATACCCATATAAGGAGAAGTTACTTGGAAGAACCATAAAGAACCGTTTGAAAGGAGAAAGAAGTTGAAAATGAATAGCATAGTTATGTATGACTTGGAAATGTATAGATATTTTGAGTTATATTCTGAAAATGAATTATCGAAGGGAAGCTGACACATATGCGCCGGCATTTTTATGTGCCCAGCACCACATGTCATTATTTTGTTTGGTAGAAAGAAGCTGACAAAGAGAATATTAAAATCTCCTTCACTATCCCTTTAATGAAATTACAATAAATTAATTTACATCATTTAATAAAGGTTTATATCTCAAGTCCTTCTCCTTCATGGGACATATTCTAATAATTTTTCTCTGCAACAGCAGTAAATTATTCATGCTAATAAGAAGTGCAAATGCATAAAATTAGCATACAAAACTAGAAACAAAATGAGCATTCAATATTACCAGACAACATCCTAGGCCTTTTCATTATGATCTTGGAAGCTTTTATATATATATATATATATATATATATTGAATTTGTAACTTTAGAAAACCCTTGATGCTGGCAAACCTCCCTTAAATAAATTTGACATGATCTATAATTATTGAAATCCAAAATAACCTCTAAATAATGGTTGACAAGGAAGTTGTGATTTTCATATCTTTAGGGAAGCAAGCATTTTCTGAAGAATATGTAGTAGACATGTGCAAATTTATTTGATGACTCGTGTCCAACATAGATGCTGTTAATTCCACTAAAAAGAGCTACAAAGTGTATATTCCTAAACTTAAACATTTGACAAGATCAAAACTTACCTTGAAAAGGGCATGCAATGGTAATCCACTTATTTACATACTTGGAAAATACCTGCCAATAAACAATGGTTTATCACCACTATCAAAGAAATGGATGCAAGGAGTCCTCCATTGAATAATATCAACTTCAAAGGGTAATATGTAATTTATAAACTATTGTCAAATTTTCAATTAGTGACAATAAAAAAAACCTGCTTACTTCATTATGAAGTGATATGAAACACATCACCAGCAGTCCTCCCATCGAATGTGAGATAATATTAACTTTTCTGCCTCCAGAAGCCTTGTATGCAGTTTCCAACTTAGCTTTAAGACCTTTCATTAACTTGTCAATCCTAACAACCATATAACATACATCTATGAAACTGATATCTGTGCGGACTAAAATAAAGGAATTTCAAGTAATTTTAAGGCATGATCAATACTTAAACAAAACTAGATACAGAGTCAAATATAACCGAAAGTCTCAACCTCAACCACCAAATGTATAGCAGTTGAAAATGATTTACCTATTGCTTTGCCGGAAATCATAACCATATCCAAACAATGTGGTTCCTTTCTTATACCCATCCAACTAGCATATCAATCATATCATGAAAATGATAGACCTCGGTGCTACGTAAAGTTTTATCACCTGGAGGATCATAGATGTAAGTTTTATCACCTTAGTCTGATACTTTTGATTTAAAAATAATAAAATGCAACGAAACAATTACAATTAATAAAGGAATAAATTATTTAATCAAATTTCTGAGCAAGGAAATGTAGTACAAAAGAAAGGAAAAACTCCTTTTACCAAAGAAGGATCTAATATCAATTGCATATAGTCCATGATCATCATTGGGGACCAAAATCTCAACGTCATCATCCAATGATTCAGTATAGCCTGAAAATAACAAATGCATTAGCTTTGACACAAGTGCTTTTATGCCATAGAGAAGCTTCATATAGACAAACCCTAAACTAAAAATAATAAAACAACAATAATAGTGGTTAAACTGATACAATATTGAAATTAAAATTTATGTCAATTGGAATAAAGAATTATTCATTAATATTGTACAAAAGAAGTACCACAAAGAACATTATGGAAGAGAGTGACAAGTAATATCATGACTAAGACTTTCTATTGTGAACAACCATGATATGAACTAATAATTTACCACTGGGAACAAAAATAATATAAACAGGTTTATCAGTTGGTCTTTTTGGTTACTGGTTTGTAGGAAGCAGTCTACTTTCTACATGAAAGAGTCATTTTAGAGGCTTCAGCTACTGTAGGTTCCAAGGTTTTGATCTCATGAAAGGTCCTATAGCTTATACAGATATCAACTCCAATAAAAATATCTCAACAAAATAAATCAGGTTTGGTTTTATTAATTATTTTATAAATTATTTCCAAGTTCATAACTTAAAATTGTACTGCACAGCATAAATTCAGGACTACTTTGCTGGTGAAATATCAAGTTCAGGCAATATACAAGATATTGAGAATGGAACTTTCCCTCCAAGAGGAGACATAAAAACAAGTTCAGCATTTAGATCTTTAGATACAAAGCAAACTTTAGAATTCACAATAATAGTAATAAAATTATACTGGTAATTGACAGTTTCATATCTAAGCACTTGATCTCTTATATAAACTCATGGTTTAGTGAAAATATAAGTGTCCAAACTATGCTTGAAGTTAACTTTAAGTGCTAAAATTTTTTGCTAAAAACCCATTATCTGACAAGTGTGAGGTTATATTTAAAAAAAAATACAGACCACTATAGAAAGAAAAAAGAAAAATAAAAAGTAAAGTAAAAGATGGATAAAAATGTCCACACAGAATCAAGAGCAGAATTTTTTTTTTGATTCAGCTAAGGTTGTTTTCCTCCCGACTTGTTCAGTCAAACAAAGTCAGCATAAATATGTCGTACTTAAACTTCAACCCCCCATGTATTTTCCACTAAAAACAAAAAACACTATTCATTAAAAACAACAAACTCAGTATTTGTACAAAACCCGAGTTTTATCCTCCCCCATTTTTCTATCCATGCCTTTTGTTTATCTAATTTCCGAAGAACCAAACAGGAAATAGAACTCCAAAATAAGTATATAAAATCTAAAACCCGACAAGGAACAAAGATTTGTTCTACGTTAAAAACATGCAAGCAAACTAAAAGCAAAGCAAGAGTACCTGTTTTGGATTATAAATAGACCAGAGTTTCTTCCTGAACTCCAAATCAGAAAAGAGGATTCGAACCCAAACCGGGTCTCGACACTGATTCCAAACAACTTCTTTTTGGAATGGAGAATGGATCCTCCCATTCCGGAGACAAGCAGGACCGGATCCCGATCCGCCTCGGTATTGCCGGAGCTTTGGGACCCGAAACATGGGCACAAACATAGGTCACTCAGCATCACCGCCTTTTATATTGTATTGAATTCCAAATAAACTTCTGGGGTTGGACTTGAGAGAGAAAATGGTTGAGTACGGTGGCACATGGAATCGAGAGGTGGAAAGTTTTATCTGGAAACATTAAATAGAGACGATATAGTCAAAAGTAGATTAGATTTTTGGCACTTTTACATCTGTTGGTCCTTTTAAGTTTACTTAATTCTTATTATTTCCCAACCTTTTTGTTTCTTTCTGCATTTGATACCACTTAATTTTCTGTATTAGTATACTTGGAAAAGTTAAAGATTTCATCTTATCAATGGCATTTTTCCCGAAAAATCATTGATGATCGGTATATTTACCGATCTAACACCGATCAGATTATATTTCCTGATCTAACACCCGTAGCAGTAAAGCGTGTCCCCTGCCCCGTGCTATATGTTGATTTGGCGCCACGTGTGGTATAGCGCGCCCCCTGCACCTCGCTATATACTGACATGGGTTACACGTGGGTATAGTGCGGCCCATGATCCGTGCTATACGCCATGTAGGGGTATAGCGCGGATCAGGAGCCGCGCTATACCTGGTTATCTGATACGTGGGGTATAACGCGGTACAGGGGGCGCGCTATACGTTTAATTACCCACCCGTCCACACCCCAATCCTCCCTATAAATACCCTCATCCTCAATCACTTTTATCACACCAAATTCTCTCAAATTCTCTCTCTGTTTATGGTATATTTTATAATATTTTTAATATTGTGTATTTTTTTTTAAGTATTTTACTTTATTAATATTTTACTAATATAATTCTTTTGCAGATATATAATGAAAGACAATCTACTTCGCTTGGATGAAAATCATATATCTCGACACTTTGCTGATACGGTAACATTTTAACATTTTAATTTAATTTAAATTATTAGTAATAATTAGTTGATTTATTTAATGCATGATTATTAGATTAAGAATTAATTTTTGTAATTATTTATTTTTAGGAGAAGGACTGTGTATTAGATCCTTTTATTAGGAATCTTAAGTTAGTGATACCTAGCCGTGTCTTGCCCTATTTAGTAGAGGCTGGATTTGGTTACATAGGTAGATATCAGGGTTACTGTAAGATATAACCAGACCTTATTTCTGTCTTAGTAGAGCGGTGGAGGCCGGAGACCCACACATTCCATCTTCCGTGCGGAGAGTGCACGATCACGCTTGAGGATGTTTCTATGCACCTGGGGCTTCCGGTGGATGGAGATGTGATATCAGGGATAGCTTCCGGTTCTTGGACTACTTTGTGTCGTGATAATCTAAGACGAGTCCCGTAAAGTTTTATCGGAGATAGGATACCATTAAATTGGTTAGATGCCAATTTTCGGGAGTTGAACGCAGACGCCTCTGAGGATAAGGTTAAGATATATGCACGGGCATGCATATTGCAGTTGATAGGAGGGTTGCTGATGGCGGAAAAATTGCGCAACCTAGTTCACTGCATGTGGTTGCGACATCTTAGCGACTTTCGTCTCGCCAGATCATTCAGTTGGGGCTCGACAGTTTTGGATTTGCTGTACAGGGAGATGTGTGGAGCCACTGACTACAGGCGTAATGCTATCGGCGGATGTCTCATGCTGCTGCAGTCTTGGGCATGGTATCGATTGCCCTTTTTATGTCCCATTGTGAAGAACCCATTCGTATTTCCACTACTTCTGAGGTAATTATAAAACTGATTTTGTATATTAATAATTTTATACAGCGTATAATAAATTTTTTCCCTTGAACAGGTGGTCTACTGATAGGAAAAATCATCAGGAGCTACATGATGATTTAGAAAAAATTAGGGTGTTAATCGATCAGAAGGCTGGCACACATGTATGAATTTTAATGTTTAAAAATCGATTTTAGATTATAGTTATATAATTAGATTATTATTTTGATAAAAATTATATATTATTTGTTTTAGTTTGAATGGGTGCCATATTCTACTGATGATGTGAGGGCGGTGATCACACCTATGTTGAGGGGTCCATCAGATGTTTGGATGGGGATGATCCCTCTGATTTGTTATGTGACCGTCGAGTGGCACTCCACTGATCGCGTGCTCCGGCAGTTTGGTTGTTTTCAACCAATTCTGGAAGCACCTCGCAATATGGACGAGTTGCATAGCTTAGATAGACGCGGCAAGACAGATACAGATTGGCTGGTGAGGCATCATGAGTGGGTCGTGTTGTGGGATGATCGACATCGGGGCTTTCCCTTAGAGAGCCCATTTTTTATGACCTCTTGATGTATGCTGACGGTTATTATGAGTGGTTCAACAGTAACGGGAAACTGTTTCTGCTTCCCGAGGATGCACGAGGGCATACCTTTCCGCGACGTCGACAGAGACATGATCCAACACAGCACCATCGTCCCCCGACTCGTGGACGGAGAGCAGGTGCTTCCGATTCATCCTCAGCTGCACCAGCAGGACCTTCACAGTAGCCACCACAACCATTTATGATGTAACATCCTCAATACCGGGTTAGTGATCAAATTGTAAAGTTTCAGAATTTGATGACTAAAGTAGAAGAATGAAATAGTTCAATGCTTATTGGATATATATGATGAAGGTTAATTAGTAATTATTAAAGGAAATTAAGGGTTAAATGGTCATTTGACCAGAAAGATTTTTATATTTCTTTTTAAGGTAATATAAACGTGGGAATTTGGAGAAACATCCAGAGTTCTCTTCTCCTTTCTTCTTCTTCATACGTGGGAGAGCAAGGCAAAGGTGAGAGTTTTATTAGTTGATTATTATTTGAATTTTAAGTTTGGTTTTGATTCTTTGGGTATTAAATAAGCTTAAGGAAAGCTTATATGTGATTTAAACAATAAGATAAAGGAATTATGAAGGAATTTGCAATATGAGTTTTAAGATGAAATTTTGATATGGTATGGTTGTTGAAGTTTTATGGATGAATTTAACTTGTCATCAATCTAATTAAGAAGTATGAAGTGTTAGAATGGGAATTAGAACACATTGAAATTTTGGTATGATTTTTGAATCTTATATGGATGATAGGATTTTGAGGTTTAAGATGAAATAAATGAATATAGATTGGTTTAAGTATGTGTACTAGAGTTAAGAATGAAAAGGGGATATATGAAGTGTTTGAGTGGAAATGAAGTAATTTTCGGGTTGAAAATATGATTTCTGGGCAAGGGGAATCGGTACCCATTCAAGGGGAACCGATACCCCTTCAAACGAACAACATTTCCAGAATGTCATTAGGGAATCGATACCCCCTTAGTAGGGAACCGATTCCCCCTAAAGGAAAAATGTGCATATTGGTTTAATAAGTTCGTTTAAGTTGCTAGTATCCAATTACAAGGTGTAGGTATCTAATGATTGTCTTAAAATGTATAATTATGTAGATTCAGAGCCTAACCAAGTTCCGGAATCATTGACAAGTAGATCGATCAAGGGGAAAGATAAGAGATTGGAATTGACTAGTGAGGCCAGGTGAGTGCATATTCAATAGTATATGATGTGCGATGGAAATAAGACTTGCGATGAGTCTATTTCCTGAAGTGTTACACATGAATTCATGATTAAAGGCATGCGTTGAATATGCATGTATGTATGCTTGATTATATGAATTGATATGTTCTTTATGTGCTCTAAGTGATATGACTTATAGGTATTCTATTATAATGTTACATGATATGTTATGTATGTTAAATGGATTATGTGATGGTATAAGAAATGATATGAAATATATATGTGAAAACAAGTATGTTATGAGATAAGATCTATCTGATTACATGCAACATATGATATTAGATATATGTTTACACATACATGTGGTATGTGACAGAAAAGAAGGAACATGTGATTATGAGATCAATGATTACACGTACATGTGATACGTGACTGAAAAGAAAAGATATGTGTTTATAAGAGAAAGCATATGAATAAGTAATGTGAACTGTTATAAATGATAATGCCCATGTTATATGATATGAGAGCTAGGGGTATAGTTGGCATGCCAAGGGTCGAGGGTTTACCTATGTTCTTCGGGACATATGGACTGTTTACCTATGTTCTTCGGGACATATGGACTGTTTACCTATGTCCTTCGGGACATATGGACTGATTACCTAGGTTCTTCGGAATCTATTGACTGGTCCTTCGGGACATTGATCGAGCTGTGGTGACAGCATATGTGTGCACAACCTCAATGTACTCACATACCTTAAGTTCTCACTAGTGTACATGGGCTAATAAAGTGATTAAACAAGCATACTGAATGTGATATGTATACGATGGGTTTATAAGTGGTTTGAAATGTGTTACGTGAACCATATGATGTTGTGTGTGTACAGTGTTTGATTGAAAAGGTTAACAATAAAAGTATGTGATTACATGATAAACTGTTAATGATGAATTATGTGTATGTATGTATTTACTGTAATTAATCTGATATGATTTTATATGATACGAAGAATGCATGGAATTGGTATAACATGATAGAACATAACATGCATGTATTGATATATGTTATGAAGTGCATTATAAGTCGTTATGCCTCACTAAGTCTTCGACTTAGCGTGTGATTGTTTCACACGTAGGTTTCGAGAAGAGTAAAGAGTAATGCGGAGCAAGACAGGCCAGTTTTCCTTACCAAATGTCAGATCAGAAAATATATGTACTGTATATAGAGTGTAGTTGGCATGTAGTCTAAAGACATAAATTGTATGAACTCTGATATATATATTTTGTAAACGTTTTGAATAAGTTAAATGTTATCAAAGTTTTTAAATTACTCACTATTTTATACGAATAAATGTTTGAAAAGTCAATGTGACACTTCGGACTCGTATCCGGATCGGATACGGGTTGGGGGTGTTACATTTAATGATATCAGAGCTAAGGTTTAGCCGATTCTCGGCATAAACCGAAGTCCAAAGTGTCATAAAAGGTGTACATGCCAACATAGATTGAAAAATTTCTGATCTGATAGTGTAAGGAATATGTTGTCTTGCTAATAGAATAAGAATAGTTTAATACAGTAGAAATCCGATCGTGATAATTTTGAAGTAAGTGAAAGGTGATATTCCTGATTGTGATAGCTATTCACCTGCCCTGGCCAGGCAGGATGAAGAGCGGACACCTCAGGAAATGCCTAGTAAGATCAAAAGTTGATTTCAGAAAGCTGAAATTATATCTGAATAATGATAGAAAGTTTTCATCGTTTGGAATCAGAAACACGATATAGAGTAGTTTTGTTATTATGTGGATAAGATAGAATATGGTGAACATGTGTCACCATAAGCATGTTAAAAAGATCTAATGACGTGATGAGTACGTATAGAAGAACTCAAGGATAAGTGCATCAGTGACAAGTGTATAAGATGTATAAAGTCAGAGCTTATGAGTTTGAAACGAAGTGATAGTATTGCGCATGAACAAGATTATGTTTATGATAAGGGTTTGCAGTTAAGATGGAAAGAGTTAGCATTGGCTAACTAGAGTATGTGATAAAAATGTACTGGAATTATAAGATTTTAAGATATTGTCAGGATATGATAACCAAATCCGCAATGGATCTGGATACAGTTGCATATTTGGATCATAGTAATGTGGTATAGTAAAGGAAAAGGAAGTAAGAATTTGTATATTTAAGTAAAACTAAGGTTTGATAAGAAGAGTTTGAGAATATGTATATCGATGATCAGATTATAGGACACAGGAAGTCAGAATGTTGAGTTTGAGTAAAAGAAATTTCAGGATGTATGAGAATAGAGGTAAAATTGATAAATTGAGTAAGCGAATGTTGAGATAATTTAGATTGGAAAGAATGTATATGATTGGTATAAGAGGGCTTGTGCCCTAGACTGAACAAAAGTTATTATCTAGCTGTCAGAGTAAAGGTGCTAGAGTTATAAGATTTGAGGAAAGATATAGTGGAGTTAATTGATTATGATGTGAATTTGAATATAGTTGTATATTCTGAGCAGATAGCTATGATGTAGAAACAGAGATAAGTATTTGCATGGAACCTTCAGGAAGGAAAATACAAGTATAAGAAATGATAAAGAATGAAGTTATGTATAAGAAATGGGTTATCAGAGTAATGAGGATGCAATGAAGATTGGTACATAAAGATGAGTATAAGTGATAAGACAAGAGTATGTGAATATGAAAGGAAATATATGATTTATGTATAGGAATAAGGAGTAAGAAATGAAAGGGATTGATTTAAAAGAATCAGATACGATAAATATGGAAGTACATATGACAGTTTTGATATAGAGTGATGAGATGAATGTTACTGTCAACGTGATGAGTGACATTATATGGAATTTTAGAAAGGTCAAAGGAAAAATGCATAATCGAATGAGAGAAAAGACAACAATGGATTGGTATTACTGGTTATTGTTTATATGATAAACAACAGAAGATGAAGGTATAAACGAAAAAGATAGTCGGAAAACTAAAGGATTAAAAAGTAAGTTTCTGATGATGACAAGAAAGAATAAGTCAGGGAAGCAACATAAGAACATTAGAAGATATGTTCCTATTAAGATGTGCAGTGAAAATTCGAGGACGAATTTTCTTATAAGGAGGGGAGATTTGTAACATCCTCAATACCGGGTTAGTGATCAAATTGTAAAGTTTCAGAATTTGATGACTAAAGTAGAAGAATGAAATAGTTCAATGCTTATTGGATATATATGATGAAGGTTAATTAGTAATTATTAAAGGAAATTAAGGGTTAAATGGTCATTTGACCAGAAAGATTTTTATATTTCTTTTTAAGGTAATATAAACGTGGGATTTGGAGAAACATCCAGAGTTCTCTTCTCTTTTCTTCTTCTTCATACGTGGGAGAGCAAGGCAAAGGTGAGAGTTTTATTAGTTGATTATTATTTGAATTTTAAGTTTGGTTTTGATTCTTTGGGTATTAAATAAGCTTAAGGAAAGCTTATATGTGATTTAAACAATAAGATAAAGGAATTATGAAGGAATTTGCAATATGAGTTTTAAGATGAAATTTTGATATGGTATGGTTGTTGAAGTTTTATGGATGAATTTGACTTGTCATCAATCTAATTAAGAAGTATGAAGTGTTAGAATGGGAATTAGAACACATTGAAATTTTGGTATGATTTTTGAATCTTATATGGATGATAGGATTTTGAGGTTTAAGATGAAATAAATGAATATAGATTGGTTTAAGTATGTGTACTAGAGTTAAGAATGAAAAGGGGATGATATATGAAGTGTTTGAGTGGAAATGAAGTAATTTCGGGTTGAAAATATGATTTCTGGGCAAGGGGAATCGGTACCCATTCAAGGGGAACCGATACCCCTTCAAACGAACAACATTCCAGAATGTCATTAGGGAATCGATACCCCCTTAGTAGGGAACCGATTCCCCCTAAAGGAAAAATGTGCATATGGTTTAATAAGTTCGTTTAAGTTGCTAGTATCCAATTACAAGGTGTAGGTATCTAATGATTGTCTTAAAATGTATAATTATGTAGATTCAGAGCCTAACCAAGTTCCGGAATCATTGACAAGTAAGATCGATCAAGGGGAAAGATAAGAGATTGGAATTGACTAGTGAGGCCAGGTGAGTGCATATTCAATAGTATATGATGTGCGATGGAAATAAGACTTGCGATGAGTCTATTTCCTGAAGTGTTACACATGAATTCATGATTAAAGGCATGAGTTGAATATGCATGTATGTATGCTTGATTATATGAATTGATCTGTTCTTTTATGTGCTCTAAGTGATATGACTTATAGGTATTTCTATTATAATGTTACATGATATGTTATGTATGTTAAATGGATTATGAGATGGTATAAGAAATGATATGAAATATATATGTGAAAACAAGTATATGTTATGAGATAAGATCTATGTGATTACATGCAACATATGATATTAGATATATGTTTACACATACATGTGGTATGTGACAGAAAAGAAGGAACATGTGATTATGAGATCAATGATTACACGTACATGTGATACTGACTGAAAAGAAATATATGTGTTTATAAGAGAAAGCATATGAATAAGTAATGTGAACTGTTATAAATGATAATGCCCATGTTATATGATATGAGAGCTAGGGGTATAGTTGGCATGCCAAGGGTCGAGGGTTTACCTATGTTCTTCGAGACATATGGACTGTTTACCTATGTTCTTCGGGACATATGGACTGTTTACCTATGTCCTTCGGGACATATGGACTGATTACCTAGGTTCTTCGGAATCTATGGACTGGTCATTCGGGACATTGATCGAGCTGTGGTGACAGCATATGTGTGCACAACCTCAATGTACTCACATACCTTAAGTTCTCACTAGTGTACATGGGCTAATAAAGTGATTAAACAAGCATACTGAATGTGATATGTATACGATGGGTTTATAAGTGGTTTGAAATATGTTACGTGAACCATATGATGTTGTGTGTGTACAGTGTTTGATTGAAAAGGTTAACAATAAAAGTATGTGATTACATGATAAACTGTTAATGATGAATTATGTGTATGTATGTATTTACTGTAATTAATCTGATATGATTTTATATGATACGAAGAATGCATGGAATTGGTATAACATGATAGAACATAACATGCATGTATTGATATATGTTATGAAGTGCATTATAAGTCGTTATGCCTCACTAAGTCTTCGACTTAGCGTGTGATTGTTTCACACGTAGGTTTCGAGAAGAGTAAAGAGTAATGCGGAGCAAGACAAGTCAGTTTTCCTTACCAAATGTCAGATCAGAAAAATATATGTACTGTATATAGAGTGTAGTTGGCATGTAGTCTAAAGACATAAATTGTATGAACTCTGATATATATATTTTGTAAACGTTTTGAATAAGTTAAATGTTATCAAAGTTTTTAAATTACTCACTATTTTATACGAATAAATGTTTGAAAAGTCAATGTGACACTTCGGACTCGTATCCGGATCGGATACGGGTTGGGGGTTGTACATATGATGCTGCAGTCATATATGATGTTGTCATCGCCTTTCCATTACCATATACCACCGCCACCTTCACCTGATTTTATGACCCCGCCGCCGCCGCCGCCACAGATGACCCCTCCTGGAGGCTATTATGGGTTTATGTTTGTAGATCTGACTTGGGGTTCATATGCTAGATATTTGGCAAGTTCAGCCTCATCACCTATGGCCGTAACACAGACACCTCCTGTACAGTTTTCACACTCAGCGATGTCTGGGTTTTCCCAGTTTTCCCAGTTTTCACAGACTGGTGGGATAGTCAGTCATACACCTCCAGGGTCCTTATTCTATGGAGATGCTTCATCGTCATCAGCTCCTCATCAACCTAATGTATCTGCTCAGGACGACGACGACGATGGTGATGATGATGACAACGAAGAGTCAGAACCAGGGATACGAAGAAATCCTCCTCGAGACCGGCAGCCACCGCCCTGCGGAACACATTCGCATCGCAGGCAACGATATATTTTTTTATTATATTTGTATTTACTTTATTTTGTTAAATTGTATTTTTTTATTTCTTATTTAATACTTACTTTATTTTGTTAAATTTGTTGGATTTTTTTAATGTATTTCAGTTAATTTTGTTTATTACCATTTAATATCAGTTATTGTAATTTGGTTATCATTTACCATTTAATACTTATTGTAAGTTTGTTGTATTTAAAATTATATTCAAATACCAATTTGGTTATCATTAACTTGAAGTAAATGCAAATTAAAGTACAAGAATTATTATTTTGATAAACAAATACATAATTTCCTCATCAATTGTTACTTGATGACAACAGAAGTGGACATGTTTTTCTCGTGTGTCCTGGGTTTCTACAATGCCCACATATTCTGTCTTGTCTAGATCTTTCTCGAATATCCATATCGCAATGAATTCGATTGGATTTTGGACGACCACGCTCCCTCAATAAACTCGGATTTGGTACAATCGGAAGCCAATCTTGAACTTCATCAGGGTCTTTTTCATTACCTATGGGGGGGGAAACTCAAATTCATATACCTTAAAAACTTCAGATAGTAGGTATACGGGATCCACAAAATGGTTATAGTATTGACGTGTGTGCGAGCAAGTTGCTATCACATGAGAGCATGGATACTTCAGAGCTTGAAAAAACCAGCAGTCGTACATTCTGTCCCTTAGATTTACTCTTAACGACACAGCTTCAATCCCTTGAAGAGGCCGCGACAACTCTGTGACACGAAACATTTCATGCCTTCTAGAGAAGCTTGTTACAGACATTTCATTTGACGCATCAATTTTTTTCTGTAGATCTGCAACTAATCTAGGGTGATAGACATGACCGCCTTGCATCCAAGTTTGAGCTTGTCCCCCGAGCTTCGTAAAAAGCGCCCCCAAACGAAAATATATAGTTTTTACCAAAGCCGCTACAGGTAAGTGACGTGCACCCTTTAAGGTTGAATTGATTGCCTCAGCCAAGTTGGTCGTCATGTGTCCATATCGATATCCACTATCATATGCGTTCGTCCATATTTCTTTATCGATGAGGCTAATGTAATCGTATCCTTCCTCGTTCTTTGCCTATAAATCTTGTAGTATTGATTCAAACGTTTGAGGAAGTAGTTCGTAACCTGATCAAAAAATGTATAACTTACTAACTTGCTTTCTTTGCAAAATTAAAATGATAAAAAAATGTAAAACTTACTAACCTGCTTTCACTTACCCATGTGCACAATTAATGGACGCTCATCATTCTTCTTGTACCTTCCATGATAGTTCGCAGCAATGTGTCGGAGACAATACCTATGTTGGACAAAGGGTGGTTGCCACATTGGACCCAAAGACTCCATTGTTGCTTTGATCACAGCTCCGCGATCTGAAATGACACATATGTTTTCCCTTGTGATAACATGTGCACGTAAATTTTGGAGGAAAAAAGCCCAATAATCTATATCTTCTCATTCGACAAGAGCAAAAGCAACTGGAAGAATGTTGCGATTGCCATATTGGACAACTGCCAATAATAAAACTTTCTTGTATTTTCCATACAAGAAAGTCCCGTCGATCTGGACCACAGGCTTGCAGTATTTGGTAGTATTAACGCACTGTGGGTAACTCTAAAAAACCCGGTAGAATTGGCGTGTACCCATACTGCGATTGTATAGCTGAAATCAACACTGCAACAGCTATATGAGAGCTTGCTTTTACCATGGGCATGATGGCTTGGCATATCATTTCAAAGTCCAAGTTGTATACTGTTAGTTCCCATATGTTGTTTTTCCTCTTCATTTTCGATACACGAACCATCCAATTGCATCCGTTTTCGCGTCGGACACAGTAGCATACATATTTTTCTGTCGTCGATCGGTTGACTCTGGACTGAATAGAATTACGGATATTGTAATTTTTTATAGCCACCATCGCTTCTTCTTTGCTTGAAAAATCCATGCCTAAAGATAACTCACCATTATTTATTGATGAGTAATATCCATAATCACCGAGATGAGGCATATCCGTAAATTCTGGCCTGTACATTGCACCATAATCAGCTTCATACATGTGTGCAGGAGGGTCAGTTTGTGTCACATTTCCTGGAAATTCATCTACATCATCATCATCGGAGTTGAATTGCGGTGATTCTGGGTGAATGAATAGTCCAGTCTCAACACCATCCACACCAGGCTCACGAAGTGGTTCTTTTGGTGGAGATGATGGTTCCTCCATTCACTCCATATTTAGGTCGAAGAACCTACTACTTGCATGTCTTCCCCTTGAACTAGAAGGCATATCGACATTGAGATCGAAAAAGCTCGCAGTCAAATGCCTCCTCCTGGAGCTTGAAGCCATCGTGTCAAATGGAAACTGCACAGATTGTTGCGTCGATGGCATCTCCATATTAAGGTCAAAGAAATTTGCAGATGAATGTCTTCCCCTTGAACTGGACCCGGTGTGTTGCCATGTAGATTGTTCGTGGACCCACCTCGATATATATCGTAAGGAGTTACGGATGAATGTCTTCCCATTATGGCATTAAAATCATTACACATTACTGTAGTCGGGCTGTCAACTTGATCAACTTGTTCAGCCAGCCCATAGTGGGAGCTTAATGATTGATCCCGAACAGCACGCACTTGAAATGTGCATACATCTCAATAGCGGCGTCTGAATAATTACTTTGAGCTTCAACCATCATTTGAACATCATCATTGTTCGAAAGTTCGAACGCTGTATAAGTTAATGACAACAATGATGTTGGAAATCTGTACTGCAACGACGACATTCTTCTACTACTTCCAACATGAATCTTCCTCGAAATCTTCGTTATCAGCTCCTCAAGAGTTATGTTTCTCTTGAATGATATTTTAACACGCTCATTTGATACGAAAACAACGCCGGTTTCATCTTCTCGAATTTCATCATCATAATAAACAATAGCTGAAAGTCACGCCATTCTTTGAGTTTAAAAGTGCGGCAATATTATATATGCAAAAAAATAACTGAAACAAACCTGATTAAATAAATTATATATGAACGAAAATATAACACAATAAATTTTTTACACATCAACGTAAATAATTTAAATAATACAACGTAAATATTATTACCTGCACCGCAAAACTATTTTGACGTATGCTCCCGCTTTTTAATTTTACAACATAAAAATTAATTGAAAAATTAGTATATATTTTTTCAAATAATGATAATAAACAATAGTATAATTAAAAAATTATAACAAAATTACCTTATAACGAAAAATCGCACGAACTTCTAAATCAAATATGAGAAGATTGCCAGAATTATTACTCGTTGACGGAATTGTTGTATTAATTTATAAGTTGAGAGAGAGCTGCGGAGATGTGAGAAACTTAACAGGCGGAGGAGGGTATTTATAACCATATAAGGCACGGTACCTGCACCGCGCTATATTTAATTATTTGATAAAAGATATAGTACGGACCAGGGACCGCGTTAAATATAATTACCCCTACGTGGCGTATAGCGCGGATCAGGGGTCGCGCTATACCTACGTGTAACCCATGTCAGTGTATAGCGCGGTGCAGGGGGCGCGCTATACCCCACGTGGCACCAAATCAGCATATAGCGTGGGGTAGGGGGTGCGCTTTACTGCTACGGGTATTAGATCGAGAAATATAATCTCACTGGTGTTAGATCGGTAAATATACCGATCACCGGTGATTATTCGGGAAAAACACCCTTATCAATACTTTGTACCAGAAAAGCAATATTATAATTTTGAGACAAAATATCCAATGATTTAAAATATCTACCTAAATCACATAAAGTTGACAATTAAATATTTGTCTAGTGTAGACACCTATTTTTGACCGGATTTTTAAAAAATATAATATTATTATTATTCTTATTATATTATTATTATTATTTATTTTATTACAACTTTTGCATGTCCAACATTCAGACCCCAACAGTACAAAGCCCAAGTCAATTACAACTCAACGGCCCAAACCAGTAACCCGTGAACCAGTCTAGACCCGACCGACCCCAAGGCTTAACCCGAAACATCTAGGGTTTTCGAACCCTAGCCAGCACCGTATCCTCCTTCAAAGGTTCCTCGCGTCGCACACGACAACCGATCGATTTCCACGGTCAACTATCCCCGATTTTTTCGAGCACGTGATTTCATGGAACAAGAGCAACCAAACAAGAGTTTTACTCCAAGAAAAACTCTAGAAACTGAACCTAAAAATAGGTTTTTGGAGCATTATAAATACATATCCAACGACAGCAAGTAAGAGGGGAGAAAAATACACGAATAATCGAGGAAAATCGGGGGGAACCAATTCGAAAAAACAGACGAAGCCACAACAAAAAATAAGAGAAAATAAGAGAGAAAACAAAGAAAAAGAGGTTAACTTTAAGTGATTCCCCTTCGAACGATAGTCGGAGCCGAAGAGACCGAAAGGTTTCTTCTCAGATCTACGACGTTGGAGTGATTTTCAGGCTAAACGAGGTCCAAATCTTTACTCAGAGTTTAAAAAAGAATCGAATGGTGTCTTTAGCTTTCTTCACCGACGTCGACGTACGGCGGCGACCGCCGGGCAACGGTGGTCGGCACGTCGAAAAGTTCACCGGCTCCAGAGAGTTCTCTTGAACTCTCTCTCCCTTCTTTCTCTTTCTATCTCTCATGCAAATGAAGAAATGAGAAAATGAGAAAATGAAGGAGAAATAAGCTCACTTTGGACTTATATACATTAATCAAAACGACGTAGTTTCAGTGGGGGTCTTATGCGTAATTTCACGCTTGGGGTAATATCAATCATAGTCCTTTTGTTTTTGTAATATGTCATTTTAGCCATTAATATAAGTTTTATATTATTTTGTTTTAGGTTTTTTATTTTCAACGTTTATGTTTCAGTCATTATTTCGTATGTTATTTTATTTTGGTTGATTTTTAATTCCAGTTGCAATTAATTTCTTTTTTCCTTTATTTATTTTATTTAATCTAATATATTTATATATTTTTTATTATTTTTTCCTATTATTATTATTATATATATGTATTTTTTATTTATTCAATTTAATATTAATATTTATTTATATATGTTTTTATGTTTATTTCTTTTTGATTATTATCTTTTAAATATTTTTATTTATATATATATATATATATATATATATAGTATTAAATATATTTTTGTGGGCTATGCGCTAACTTTTGTCATTACTCCATGGTTATGGCTCAACTTTTTTCATTTTTCAACTTTTTCTTTTTTCAACCTTTGACTTTTTTCCTTTTGAAATATAAAATTATTATTATTTTTTCCTAAACGTTTTTCTTTCTTTTTTTACCCTTTGAAATTTAACATTTTTTTACTCTTTTTTATTGTTTTTTATTTTATTTACTTCTTTAGAAATTTATTTTTTTCATTATTTCTTTATTATACTTTTCCTCTTTAAACTTGATTATATATTTAATTAATTTTTTCCATTTTTTTTTGCAATCTAACATTCTTTTTTTACCATTTTTAGAGGAATTTTCAATAAATTAAAGGTAAGTAATTTGAATCGAGTTTTTTTTAAAATTTTAATTTCGATTTCAATTTCAATTTTTTACAATTAAGACAAGATAAATTAATTGGTACTGAAAGGGCAATACAAGGGTGTTAATCATTCATTGACTGTAACCGACTCTCGAACCTGCACATTTATGATAAAACGCAGATCAGGTCAGGTAAGATGGTGTCCGATCAACCTAAATATTTTTTAAAATGATCGGTGACGACTCTAACATGTTCTATTTAAGTCGAAGCCCAATTTTAGACCCACCCGAAAAACGATTATAACACCTAAAAAAGTAGACGTTTCTCGTTGTACCAAACATTGACATAAAACTCCCACTAAATTATTTTTGGAACGTTAATACGTTCTAAAAAATATTGAATGAATTATTACTTTTTAAATATTTAATAAATAGTAAAATATTTAATAAAATATGTTTTTATTTATACATATTAATTAATTCTAATTATATATTAGATATTTAAGTTGTGAAATATTATAAAATTATTTATAAGTGCTATAGATAAGTTAAAAGTGTTTTACCTTACTCTAAATCTGTTAAAACCTTTTGTAGTTCACCCAAACACAAATTTCTCCTTGTTCTTGTTTTTGGAACTCTCAGTCACTTCTTTCGCTTCATAAAATTTGCGCCTTGGTGTTCTATTTTCTTAAGAAAATAAACGAATATAAAGAAGAGCAACAGACGTGTTCTATCTTCCTCAGAAAATAAAGAAAGATGAAGAGCAGACAGAGACAAGGGACGAGAAGAATAATATCAGGGTTTTTTTTTATCACCGTAGGCCGTATGTCATATGAATGATATTCAGCCTTTTCAAATTTTAATGGTTTAACTACCCCTTTAGTCCCTCTTCCTTAACTCGTAATTCGAAAAACCCTTTTTATGACTATTTGAGCCTAATTCTAGCTCAATTAAGTCCAACGTGACCCACCTATTCAAAGGATCTAGTTATACCGTCTCAAGGCCCACTTGAATCAACCCGATATGGTTGACTCGAAATTCGGAGCATTACAATTAAAACCTTTAAATAATTAAAATATTAAAAATTACGAAAAAATGTTATTAAACTTTAAAAAATGTAAAAACTAAAAATACCATAATCTATAAGATAAACTAAACATCATTGAAAAAATAAAATCCAAAAATGTTTATAGAGTACTTAAAAAATTGATGTTTCCATCAAGAGTGGAATCAATCTTCATTAGAGTAACAATGGCTGTTAAGGCTCATTCATATCAAAAAAGGATGAGATAAAATTTACACCAAAATAATATTCATGACTTCTTTTTAGATCTCAAATTTTTATTTACACCAAAATAATATTCATTAGAGTAACAATAATTTTATGCATATACAAAGACTTCAACTCGAGGATAATATTTGGTACCTCCTTCAAGAGGTCTTAATGGCCAACCACTGAACCAAGGTAAAGGATTTGTATACTTTTCGCAAAATTAAATTTAAATTAAAATATTGTGAGAAAATATATGAAATAATAATGCGAACTTTATAAGACCATAATAATATTAATTAAAATCTATAACATGAATTGAAATTATAATTATAATAATATATTAATTATAACCTAAATTATAAAATGTATAGATATATTAATTATAATCTAAATTTAAAATATTATAAAAAATATAAACATCAACTATACACTAATAATATTTATAAAATATTATAAGAATATATTAATAACATCAATTATAATATCATTTAAAAGTATTTGATAAATATATTATAAAAAAATAATATCCTATAATATTATTTAAAAACATTCTTATAAATATTATTTAAACTATCATAAGAATATTATTTATTATTATAACATATTATATTTAGATTAAACAATATTTGGTATAACAATATTATAAAAATAAATAATATTTTACTTGTTATAAATATATTCTTATAAATTATTGTTATTATAATATTCTTTTAATATTTTATAACTATTTATAATTATATTAATATAATTATAATTCTTGGTGTTATAAATAAATTCTTATAATATTTTGTACTTAATATATTTTTTATAAAATAAATATAATTAATTCCAATCACAATTTATTTTTTCAATAAATATGTAACATTAAGATTCTAACTATAGGTACGAAAATGAAATCTAAACTAAACGATATATATATTTTGAAAGGAAAAAAAATGTGTAGGCACTAAAATAAAATGAAAATAATAGTTTAAATACTAAATGTGTAATTTACCCTTATTTTATTAAGTATGTAAGTTGGATTGTCATCGAAGGCACAACATCCAAGCATGCAAGATTTACTTAAGATTTTGATTTTTTCTTTCTTTCTAGACACTGGGAAAATAACATAAATATTTGTAGTTGCACATTTTGTTCTCTTTTTCCTTCCAAGGATGTGGTGTGGCGTGGAGGAATATTCTAAAATACCCATCTCACTTTATCCTAATAGGGATGGTACTTGATGTTTATCAAATTTAAGAATGTGTTATTCATATTTTAAAAATATTTAATTTAGTACTTCTTTTATTAAAATACATATAATATGAAGAAAATAGATTAAAAGAGTACTTGTATTAAATATCTACCTGAATCAAATAAAGATGGACTATCAAATATTTGCCTAGAAAAGTAGACTAGGCCTGTAAATGAACTGAACGTTCAGCGAACCGTTCATGAACCCGGCGGGAAGTTCGTTTATGTGCGTTTATTTATTAAATGAAAGAACATGAACAAGATTTTGTGTTCGTTTAATTAAATGAACGAACATGAACATAGGTCTCGTTCGTTCATTTACGTTCGTGAACATTCGGTTATGTTCGTTTATATGCGTTTAGTTATGTTCGTTTATGTGCGTTCATTTATGTTTAACCTAATATTCTTAAATCAATTTTGATGACCAATTTGTATGTATCTTAAAAATATTAATTAATATGATATTTTGATGACCAACTTCATAATTAACCCAATTTTACAGCCTGATTAAGTGGTAATACAAAAAACCCTAAATCTAAAACAAACTCTTCTCCATCCCATCATTCAGATGTTCTTGATTCTCAACTCTCCCCACCCTCCACAATTTTCATTTCTGCAACGATTCGACGGAGCTTCAAGTCTTCAACTGCAACGATTTGACGGAGCTTCAAGTCTTCAACTGCAACAATTCGACAGAGCTTCATCTCTTTCCCTTCTTGAACGTGATTTCATAAGGTAAATAATTTGAATTTTTTTGGTCTGTTAATTTTGGGGTGTGAATTTAGGGATTTTTGTGGCATCTTGAACGAATTGGAACCCCTTGTACGCCGCTATGAACGTGCATTCGACCAGTCGGTCTTCTCCAGCCACCCCTCATTGCCCAGTCATCCGCGTTAGAGTTTCCTTTAGGGAGTCCCAGTCAGATTTACGCTTATATCCTCTAGTGGGGGAAGAAAGTGGCGAGGTCAGTGGAGCGCTGCTGGATATGGCTGCAATGTTGCGGAGGAATGGAAGGAGGTGAGTCGAGGTATTTGAATTGAAACGAGTTAGACTCGGGCATAAGGAAGATGAGGGACTCGCATGGTAGGAAGGTTCGGGGCTTGGGAAAGATGAAGACTGTGGACTGGGATGGTGGAAGGAGAACAATATTAATTTAACATTTTGTCAAAAATGGCTGCTGCATATTGGTATTCCGGTCATACTGTTGCTTCTGAATCTGCTTTCAGTGCTGGTGAGAGGGTTATTGATCCGCATCGATTCTCTTTAGGAACTAAGATGGTAGATATGCTTGTTTGTGGAGCTGATTGGTATCGTCATACTATGGGTTGGAGAAAAATAAAAACAAGGTATTTTTATGTTTTAAGTTTTATTGAATTTGGTTTTACAATGATTAATATATTTTTGGTTTTTTGTTTTGTTGTAGAAAAACGAAGATATCATACATGTTGAGATTCCTTGAAAATGAGGATGAATGAATTGGCATAACCTCGCTAATTTAGTACATTTTTCATCTTTTGTTATAACTCCTTTAATTTAATATAATTTTATTTGTTTGATTTTGATCATGATGGATGATGAATTAACGACTGATCATTAATGCAAGTTGAATATGTTACGAATATTATTGAAGTTGTTTGGATTTCAAGAAGATTGTTTTGTTGAACAAATTAACTTTAAGACTTTATTATATTCATATAGCTTACTTATGATTTATGTATGTTTTTGTCGTGTTCGAACAAATTAACTCTAAAGTTGTGTGAATCATTTAATATCTTTAAAAGATTGATCGAAATATCTGATATCTTCAAACATTTCATCACTGCTAATCAGCTCTTACGCTATTATCACTGTAGATTTGGTTGATTTGCATTGTCGACTATTTTTCATGAAAGAACAATGGAAGGTAGGGTCTCTAACGTTTATGTTCGTTTATGTTCGTGTTCGTTTATGTTCGTTTATTTATTAAATGAACGAACATGAACAAACTATATTCCTTAATGAACGAACATGAACAAAAAAAAGTTTGTTCGTTTATGTTCGTGTTCGTTTATGTTCGCTTATTTATTAAATGAACGAACATGAACATACATCCGTTCGTGTGCGTTCGGTTCGTTTACAGGCCTAAAGTAGACGTTTCTCATTGTACCAAACATTGAAATAAAACTCCCGCTAAATCATTTTTGGAAAGTTAATATATTCTAAAAAATATATTGAATGCATTATTTTTATTTATTTTTTAAATATTAAATAAATAGACTAAATATTTTAATAAAAAATATTTTTATTCATATGATATAATTGTAACAACCCCAAATTATTACGAGTATCATGATCCGATCTGATATGCCACATTAGAGCCATTAAAGCGACCACAATAAAAATAACAGAAAAAATTAAAATTTTTATTAAAACATATAAAAATACAAATGTAGAAATATTTCAAATCGTAAAACAGAATTCGTTCATACCTCCAATCATAAAAGTTTCAGACTCAATATAAAATTCAAATGTGACATGTATTACCCCTAATTACACTTGTACTATACTCTATAAGCAAAGCCGAAGGAACTCTCATTATTGAAGTCGATAGTTGCACTAGATCGATCTTTTAACCTGAAATTGCGAATAACATAGTGAGCTTTGTGAAGCTCAGTAATACAGAACTACCATGTGATGTTGAAAGACATGCAAATAAATAAAAAGCATAAAAATTTTCTTATTGGTTTAAACATCTATAGATTTTCGTGATGAATTGGGGTTCCACTGATATTTCTTCAGGTAACAGACAAGTAGCTTATAGCTCAGAGGAAACATTCAGAAGACTAAGTTCAGAGATTGAAACAGACGTCTAGTGTGTTCATTCAAACCAGACTAAAACGTAATAATAGTTTAAAACAATAGTAGTTATTTCAATATAAACATGTTTTTAAAATCACTGTAGTACCCTCCATCCGAATACTCCATGTAAAATTCCCCAGGACATCATTCATAAGGACTTACCCTAGAGCTTCAGGATCTAGGAGTCTAATATGAATTATTCAGAACAGAAAGGATTTACCAGCTAGCTGAACCTCAAAGATTCCAAACACCTACCCAAACAGTACCTCAATAAAACAATTTCAGATAAAACTAGTAATATCAGAAAACATAAATAAGAAGTTGGGTTTTTATTTAACATACAAAGTTTCCCTCCAACCGTACACCAAATGCAGTACCTCAGAACAGACATTCATAAGGACTTACCCTATACTCCTAGGATCTAGGAGTCCAATATGAATGATTATAACATAAATGATTTACTAGCTATATGAGCATCAGAGTCACCAAAAAGCTACCCATAATGTACCCAATAAACAGATCAGATAGTAAACAATAATATTAGAAATCAAGAGCTAATTGTACATTGTATCAGAAATCAGAAACATACTTTATATAATTCAGAGAAAACATTTTTATCAATAGGAAACTGTAACATCCCAAACTACGGGTTAATGACTAAATTGTAAAAATTTCATATATGGTGATTAAAGTAGAATAGTTGAATATTTAATGATTTATGTGGAGATATTTCCTGAAAGTTAGTAAATATTAAAGGAGTCAAAGGGCAAATGAGTAATTGATCAAGGAAAATAATTAAATAATAATTAATGGTTATTATAATACCCATGTGGAAAATGATTGAAGAGATAAGCTTCAAAGCAATTCTCTTCTTCATCTTCTTCTATTCTCCACGTGAAAATTCAAAGCAAAGGTGAGTTCTCTAATTTCTTAATTGTTTGTTGATTTAAAGCATGGGTTTTGATCCTTAGATAATAACTAAGCTTAAGGAAAGCTTAAGTTATCTTAAAATCAAAAGATAAAGGAGTTATGATAGATTAAAGAAAATGGGTTTCTAAGTGAAATTTTGAATAAGAAGGTTTAAATGAATTTAGAGGATAAATTTGACTTGTCATCTATGAGAATAAGAAGATAGAAGTGTTAGAATTAAGTTTGGATAACATGGAAAATTTAGTATGATTATTGATTTCTATATGGAGAATAGAATTTTGAGGTTTAAGATGAAATAAATAGATATAAATGAGTTTAAACATGTATATTTGAGTTAAGAATATGAAAGGGAATGAAACTTGAAGAATTGAAGTTGAAAGAGTGAATTTTCGTGCAATGAACAGTGATTTCTGGGTAGGTGCATCGATGCATTAAGGGGTGCATCGATGCATGGATATTTCGAAGCTATTTTGTGCACCGATGCACTCTTAAAGAAAAACTGAAATTTGGTTTATTAAATTAGTTTGAGTTTTTAACATCAAGTTATAAGGTTTAGGCTTCTGATAATCGTCTCGAAAATTATGTTTATGAATAAATTGAGCCTAAACAAGTTCCGGAACAATCAAAGAATTAGGATCGAATCAAAGCAAGGCTAAGGTGAGTGCACATTATTTAGTATATGATGTTCAATGGAAAATAAGACTTGTGATAAGTCTATTTCCAATAGTAAATTGCATGAATTCATAGAAGTATGTGTTATTGATATGAATATGGTAAGTAAAAGGGATTAATAGTGATGATAAGAATAATAATCAGGATAATGAAATGATATGTATATGTGAATATATATATATATGAGAAGACATAAGAGTAAGATATAAGCTATATAAAAGTGAATTACGTGACTATATGTATTGATGTGTTTTTGTATGAATGTAAGAGATCATATGAACAAGAGATAAGAGAGAAAGATAATAATACTATAGGAGTATGATAAAACATAAATGATGACATGTATGTGTGTATGTATGCAATGGTTATATGAAAAGTATATAAGTTACATGATTTATGTGAAATATCATGATAGGTGATAAAAACCGTGAGCCTATATGAATATGTGTATAAATACATAAATAAATAGAAATGAGTATATGTTATACATGTTATATGATATGAAACAAATGTTTACATATACATATGGTATACGACAGAAGAGAAGAAATATTTGATTATAAGATCAATGATTACACGTACATGTGATACGTGACAGAAAAGAAGAGATATGTGAATTGTTATAAATGATAATGCCCATGTTATGTGATATGAGAGCTAGGGGTATAGTTGGCATGCCAAGGGTCGAGGGTTTACCTATGTTCTTGGGACATATGGCTGTTTACCTATATTCTTCGGGACATATGGACTGTTTACCTATGTTCTTCGGGACATATGGACTGTTTACCTATGTTCTTCGGGACATATGGATTGTTTACCTATGTTCTTCGGGATATATGGACTGGTCCTTCGGGACATTTATACGAGTTGTGGTGACAGCATAGTGGTGCACAACCTCAATGTACTCACATATCTTAAGTTCTCAAAAGTATACATGGGCTAATACATGGTCTTTGGAGAGAGTAAATAAATAACTTGATATGATACTATGTGTGCTCTGTTGTGAAATGACAAGGATGCCTGATTGTGAGTATAAAAAGGTACAATATATGATTATATGATAAAAAGGAATTAGTGATAGTAATATGAGTACTGATAAATATGTTAATGGTTTATGTATATGTATGCATTTTATTATATGTTTTATATGCCTCACTAAGTCAACGACTTAGCTTGTGATTGTTTCATGCGTAGGTTTTGAGAAGAGGAACAGTGATAAAAGTTATGCAAGATATGTCAGTTCCTCCTTTCCAAAGATCAGATCAGAAAAGAAATGTATAGTATGTATTTGTAATAAGAAATGTATAGTATGTATTTGTAATAAGAAAAGTGGTTGGCATGTAAATAAATGATTAAATCTGATATGTTCTAATCGGTTTTGAAAAGTCATACGAATGAGTTTTTATAATGTTTTAAATGCATATATCTAATTGATAAATTTTATACGGATGAAAGCTTAGATTTTTACGAAGTTACTGTAGCAGTGCATCGATGCATAATTGATATTCAAAATTTTTCACCGTTCACAGTTCTGTTCATTACTGTTCACGGTACTGTTTATACCGTATTTTACTGTTCATAAATATATTTTTTTATCTCAAAATTTTATAACAAGCAAAATTCAATAATATATGATCGTATTTTCTTAAAATGAGTTCAAATGTTCGGTTATTTTATAAGAATATCGTTTATAAAAGTTAATGTGACATCTCGGACTCGTATCCGGGTCGGGTACGGGTTGGGGTGTTACAAGAACTCACTAGAAGATCCAAATATTTTTTGAAGGAGCTTGTAAATTATGAGGAATAGAAAATATGAACTTATGCAAAATTGATCAAATTTCAGGATCAATGTCCCTATTAAAAGGGTTTAATTACTAACAGATCTAAACAACACATTCATAGATTGATGTTTCAGGACCATTTAGGATTCCAAGTGTATCAGAAAGGTATTTAGGAACCTTTACATTATAATAAATTAAGATTTCAGATATAACCAAAGCGATTCCATTATTTAGGCCATCATGGGTATTTCAGACACTTTGATCTCTAATGGATTTTTAAAACTTAATCCAATAAGGGTGAAATGATGATTTACGATATTTAAGATTAATGTTGATTTATCAGGATATAGGGCCAACTCGAACTGAACAAATCCCAACACTGTGATTCATGTCAACCACTCAAATCGATGCACTTCAAGTATTCACACTTTAATACTGACAACACGAGTCGAACTGATCATCTTCAGAACCATCATTGAACGAATCTTGAGGAACTGTACGTATTTTGATGGCATTTGTTTTATTTATGTATTGCAACAACCTCCAAGATGACCAACGTACTTGAGTCGTACTCCACAACCTTTAGGGGCGATATAATACTTAGGTTTTCTCGGTATTTCCAGAATTATCCAATAACATTCGCTTATTTCTAGGTCATGAGGGTAGTCAGGTCATTTTTGTACTTGAGATTGCTTCAGTAATCTTAGAGTTCAAGGTATTCTGGTCCTTTTAAAATTCAGGGGGTATTTTGGTTATATCAACATTTGAGGTTTTTTTGTCATTTTTAAGCACGAGGGTATTCCAATCATTTTTCTTGATTCAGTCATATATATATATATATCATTTTCAGTAATTTAATCACTGGGTGATTATTCCAAAATCAGAAATTCTAAATCTTTTACCGCCTTGGGAATTAAAATCGGTAATCAGGATTTTTCTGAACAAACGGAGAATATATCAAGTGAATAAGTAGTCTATCATATCAATGCTGACTTTTAAGTTTATTTTCGTAATTTCATTTCCAAACATTTTCGACATCAAAACATTTAACGATAATATTCAAAGTTTAAGGATTTTAAGATTAATTCATTTGTCGATTAATCACTAACCTTAAATTTATTTCTTATCAATCTTCCAATTCCTTTTTGCAATTCAATCGACTCTTAACCAATTTATCACTTAAACCGTGTTCGGTTCGAGTCTATCTATAACCAAACATGCATAATAGACCAATCATATACATCCATGCATTTATCCAGTATCAACATGTTCCATAAAGCATGCAGAGAGATAGTAAAGTATTACCTCGATTTTCGTGTATATCGATTGACCAATTAAACTTCATTCGATCACTCTCACACTTGATTTCGACATCCCATAATATATTGGATTCATAACAATATAAATTACATCAAAACTAGATCTTAAACTGGAAAAACGAATCAAATAAGAAGATAAAATGTTGAAAAACAACTTACTAGGTACGAATTTGACAAAATGGACTTCGTATTCGGACTCAGGATTTCGAAAAACATAAAATATAACTTTTCGGAAAATTTGACTTTTTTTGTCATAGTTGAAGTCAACGCTAGTAAAAGGTCAACGATCAACGGGTATGTCAAATTCAATGGGTCAGACCGGTTCTAGTCAGTTTGGGTCGGTTCAGGTTGACTCGGCCCGATCCGAGTTGACTCAGCCCGATTTGAGTTGACTTGAACCGGTTCTAGGAAGTTCCAACACCAGGGGAAAGCCCTACGTGCACGCGGCAGCGTGTGGCGGCACGTGGCGACAGTGACGGGGTCAGGGGCGACGGTGAGTACTCCAAGAGAATCCATACACCATTTATAATTGAGATTTAACCAAAAATCAACTAAAAACATGTAAAAATAATCGAAATACAACTGGAACTTACCCAAAATGGTTATCAATGAAAATGACGATGACACAATGACCAGCCAGTTGGTTTTCGAGTGCACGGGGACGGTTAGCCCAGCTACGATGGAGGTGAGGCGAGCCGATGACCGAGGTGATTGAAAATCGTGATTAACCGAGGCGATGGGGGAAAGGTTTTCGACAGTGCTTTGGTGAGTTTCCCACAACGATCGGCAATGAATTCCGGTGAGGGATTAGAGGGGTTTTGATCGTCGGTAGATGGCGAGTCGAATGAGGATGGTGGTGCAAGCTACGGTGTTCGGATTGATGCTCGTCGGTTGTATGGGCTGTGAGTAACTAGGGATTTGGGGAGGGATTAATTTTGGGATTTAGGGTTTCTAAACTAGAATGATGGAATATATTTTTGGGTTATAACCTGGGCAATTACAAATAAAAGTTATTTTTATTTATTTTAATCATTAATAATAGGCTAGCCTAGTTGATATGGGAATGACTGGTCATACCATCAAATGTGTGTTCTAATATTGACAATCACGCTATTTCATTTTATTTACTTATTTTATTTTTTTCTCTACCGATCAAAAGGGGGTAAATTTAGAGTTTAGTCCCTAAACTTTCTACAAGCTCAAAATCGATCTGCAAGCTTTTGAAACTTGTAATTTAATCCCTAAATCAATCAAATTAATTTATAATTTTTATTTTATTTTTATTTTAAAATGGGGTTGTGACAATGATTTTAGCATAAAATAAAAAAAAACTAAAATTGAATAAATACCATTTATAAAAAATGGCTTGCGTTTATTTACCTAACCTTCTCAACTACCATAAAAATAGTATATCTCACTTCCAACAACCCACCATACAGAATAGTTTTATAAGAAAAAAATATACAAATTATCATAAATTTTACAATTCGAAGTTTAGATTTGTTATATATTATTATTTAAAATAATTATGTAAATTAATGACTTACCAAGTTTTAATAGTTATTCATCTATTAATATATTATAATAATTGATTCTTTATTTATATATTATAATGATTGATTATAGTTACATTTAAATAGATGTATCAATAGAATTATAATTTAGGGTAAATTACATGTTTAGTATCTAAACTATCAGTTTTAATCTATTTTAATAAATAAACTTTCAATTTTATCAAAATAATACATAATATTTAGTTTTTATTTCATTTTAGTACCTGCCATTAAAAACTTAACGTGTTTAATACCTAAACTATCAATTTTGATATGTTTTAGTACATAATTTTTTAATTTTTTCAAATAGAAAAAACAAAGTGGATTTGGCAAGTAAAGGCAACGGAAAGAATTAGATTCTTCCAACGGCTTTCCTTTTTTTAATTAATTTGAGGTAAGTACAAATAAATATATGTTTAAAGATAACTCTCTACCATTTGACATTGAACGCTCGTACCCATGAAATTTCTGATGCTCGAATCCGGGATCTTAAAGAATATCAACAATTCATTTACCACTAAGGTAATCGGGGTTCGTGCTGGCTTTGCTATTTAAATAGGTTAAATACAAATTAAATGAGAATGAAGAAAGGCATCGCCCAGGAGGCTACATGTAAAGCATGCGGACATGACAATGAAGTATGGGCGGAGCTACGAGCATACCTACGAGATGAAAATTTCGACACAGCAGACTTTAGAACATGGTTCAAACGCAACTGCTGCTCATCCGATATTGGAAACGATGGTATTGAATGGGATTCGCTCTTTGTGGTTGTTTTATGGGGGTTATGGAAAAACAAAAATGAAATAATATTTCAGGAAACAAGATAGAGACAGAGCCAAATTCTGTTACAAGCACACAAGTTAGCCCAAGGAAACCAAATAGCCCTAGAAAACACAACAGCTTATTAGCGGAACTTTGGGGAGTTCGATAGAGCCTGATAATAGCAAAAGAGCTTAATATAACACGCCTAATAGTGGAGCTGGATGCACTAAATGGCAAGGTAGTAGAAAAACACCTTGCATACACTTTAATCAAAGACTGCGAGAATTTAATGCATGGAGGATGGGTGAAGGAAACAAATGCGCTGACCACCTAGCAAATATAGCATATGATCAAGAAGAGAGATTGGTTATTTTGGAGGAACCACCAATTAGCTTACGCCACTTAGTAACAATGCTTGGGGAGTGGCGGTGAGGAGAATGTAATTGTCGGTTACTTGAATTCATGTCTACCAAATGAAAAATTAATATTATTTATTAATATTAATATTTTTAATTAATATATAGATTTATTATTATTATTATTATTATTATTATTATATTATTATATTATAATTAAGTATCTAAGATTAAAATAAATAAGAATTTTATTTATGCTTATATTACAACCCATCAAATTACAAGTTCAAATATTACATTACAACTACCAAAAGTCCATAAAGAGAGGCCCACACGTTCAGGTCCAGCAGGGACTAAGGTTTTTTTCTGATTAATGGCGTCGAACGAATCCCAGCCATAAAATCAAAGTGGGATCAATGGCTCACCAGAATGACAAACCTTGGTAAAGAAACTCTAGCTAGGGTAATTTCAACGTCATTCAACACCTGAAGGTTGTGCAATGTTTACTATTGATGACGAATGTTTACTATTGCAATAGCTATCTGTTTTAAGTTTTAACTACTTTGCGTGTCCCCAAAACTGTCCATTGAAGGTTGTGCTCTTCTATTTCTTTTATTCACTTATGATGATCGTTTGGTTTGCTTTGATGCCTCTTTATCCTTTCCTTTTGGAAATATTGTTTTGAACTGGTTATTGCTATGCCTGGAGTAGACATGACTACCCTTTTAAGGAAGTCATTCCCTTAACTTAAAACTGTACACTGCAATATCTTCTTAATTTTGAAGAAAAAACATTTGGTATATGGGTGACTTGGATGTCCTGAATGATTGTTGCATGCAGGAGTCTGTATTTTGCTAAAGATGATATCTCTAGTGAATTATGCATGTCGACATGTATGTAATTAGTTAGTTAAGAATACTGAATGACTGTCCTGATTTTGTATTGCCTGTGGAGAAACCTCCAGATTTGACTTCAGGTTGCTTAGATTTTACAGTAATAGATTGTGTTGCTAGTGTGTTTTCTAGTATTGCTATTATTTTTCGGTTTAACTTTTATATTAGGCACTTGAAGTGCATAGAGAGCCCCAACGTCCTAGAGCTCAGCTCACTAGGATCATGTTTCAGAGGAAATGGTTTGGCTATCGAAGGTATTTCATTAACTTATGCTCTGAATGTTTCCATTTTTCAATGCATAAATCTATAATGTTATTATGACTTTTGTGCTTTATATCTGGATGTCTTGTTTTTATTTTCCTGAAGAACTCTGTGGTGGAAGCGACTCGGATTAAAGAAGTTCTTCGAACTTGTTAGGTATGACTCATAAATATACCAGTAAAGAGGACAGGGGATGGGGTTACAATTATGTGGGTTGGGGGTGCGGGGCTGGTACGGTACAGGGTTATATTTATAAATATGTATCATATTTTATTTATTATAAATAGAGATGTAACCTAAACATATGAGACATTGAATAAAACTTCTAGCGCCGCCTAGGCACGGAGGACGTGAGCACATTGATGAACCTTGTTAAAATTCTTATGTTCTTTCTTTTTTCTTTATCCGATTGTTCAACAATTGTTATTAGATGTCAGGAGCAAAATTCGAAGTAGCGAAATTCGATGGTCAGGGTAACTTCGGATTATGGAAAACAAGGGTGAATGATCTGTTGGTGCAGCAATGGATCCTGAAGGCTTTGCGACCTACAAAACCGACGTCGATGGAGGAGGAAGATTGGGAAGAATTGCAATAACGAGCGGCAAGAACCATTCGATTATGTTTGGCGGATGAGGTCATGTATCACGTCATGCATCTGTCGTCTCCAGATGAAATTTGGAAAAAGTTGGAAAGTCAGTTTATGTACAAATCCTTAACGACTAAATTGTATCTAAAGCAGCGGCTGTATGGGCTGAAGATGCAGGACGATCATGATTTGGCGCAACACGTGAATGTCTTCAATCAAATCATTTCTGATTTGACTATGCTTGATGTGAAAATTGAAGATGAAGACAAAGCGATGATTCTATTGTGTTCGTTGTCTCCCTCTTATAAACACACGGTGACTACTTTTACATATGGGAAAGAGACTATCAAAGTTGAGGAGATTACTGCAGCCTTGTTGGCTCACAACCAGCAGAAGCAGAATGCAGGGGAAAGCTTTTAAGCTGATAGCTTATATGTCAAGGGTAATCGAGACCGTAGACAGAAGTAAGAGAAGGCAGGGTATGAGAAGGAATTTCAGATCCAAATCTAGGGATAAGAAGACAAGTCATTGTTACAAGTGCAAGGAGGCGGGACATATGAAGTGAAACTGTCTGAAGTTGAAAAAGCAGGCTAGTGAGAAGCGTGATGACTCATCCAAGTCTGTGAATGTGGTCGAGGATGATATTTCTGATTGCAGTGAGGGTGATATGCTATCTATTTCAATGAATCAATTGATGGATGTTTGGATTCTTGATTCTGGATGTTCTTATCCTATCACGCCGAATAGGGAATTGTTTTCGACATACAGGTCGGTAAATTCTAGTTCTGTTTATTTGGGTGATGATTGATGTTGCAATATTGTTGGTATTGGTAAGGTCAAAATTAAGATGTATGATGGCTCTATTCGGACGTTGAGTGGTGTTCGACATATCCCATATTTGAAGAAGAATTTGATTTCTTTGGGCACTTTGCACAAGAATGGTTTTATCCCTAAGGCTGATGAGGATAGGAAAACCTTTCGGATTGTTAAAGGAGCTTTGACTGTGATGAAAGGAAAGATGACTGCAGGGAATATTTACAGATTGTTAGGAGTACCGTTGTAGGTGGAGTTCATTATGTTGAGTCCTGTGATGATACAACCAAACTATGACATATGCGTCTTGCTCATCTTAGTGAACGTGGTATGGTTGAATTATATACAAGAAATCTGTTGCATGGTGTTAAAAGTTGTAAGCTCGATTTTTGCAAGTATTGTGTTCTTAGTAAACAAAATAATGTTCGTTTCAAGACTGCGAAGTACACAACCGAAGGGATTCTTGATTATGTGCATTCTGATGTATGAGGGTCTTCCACGACATCGTCTTTGGGTGGATCTAGGTATTATGTTATTTTTATTGACGATTTTTCACGGAAAGTTTGGGTGTATTTTTTGAAACAGAAGTCTAACGTTTTTGAGAAGTTCAAGCTGTGGAAAGCTGAGGTAGAAAACCAAACAGGACGACGAATCAAGTGTTTACGATATGCAATGGTACGGAGTACACAGATTCACAGTTTCAACAGTCCTGTAAGGAGCATGGGATTAAGAGGCATTTTACAGTGCGTAAGATACCACAACAGAATGGTGTTGCGGAACGGATGAACAGGTCATTGAATGAAAGAGCCAGATGTTTGCGGTTGAATGCAGGGCTTCACAAACAATTATGGGCTGAGGCTGTTAACATGGTGTGTTATCTTATCAATAGATCGACAAGGGAATCATTGGTTGAGAAAGTTGAAGAAGAAGTATGGACTGGTCATGATGTTACTTTTGATCACTTACAGATTTTTGGTTATCCTGCTTATGTGCATGTATCTGCTGATGAGAAATCCAAATTTGATACAAAATCGAAGGAGTGCATTTTTCTGGGTTACAATAAAGGTGTCAAAGGATTCAAGTTGTGGGATCCAGTTGCGAAGAAAATTGTGATATGTAGAGATGTTGTTATTGATGAACATCCTATGTTGCAGCAGAAGAAGGACACAACAATGATGGATTTCGAGTAGTTTCCAGTTGAGAAAACATAAACTTCTCAACCGAATTCTGGTGGTTTCGCTACGGATGATTTACAGGATTATAGTCTCGCTAGAGACAGGTTAAAGCAGTCTCCGAGACAATGATACAAACGGTTTGACTCCTATATGATCAAGATTAGCTACAAGCGATGTGAGTATGATTGTTGTGTCTATGTTAAGAGCCTTGACGATGGTTCTTTTATTTTTCTGTTACTGTATGTTGATGATATGTTAATTGCTGCGAAGAACATGGATGATGTTATCGGTTTAAAAACTTTATTGAGTCATGAATTTGATATAAAGATTTAGGTGCTACCAAGAAAATTCTTGGAATGGAAATTTGCAGGGACAGAGACTCAAGGAAACTGTGGTTATCTCAACGGGGTTATGTTGAGACTCCATTGGCAAATCACTTTAAGCTCTCATCAGAACATGCCCTAAGACAGATAAGGAAGCTGAAGATATGGCAAAGGTTCCATATTCTAATGTTGTTGGCTGCTTGATGTATGCAATGGTATGTACTCGTCCTGATTTAGCTCACGTTGTTAGTCAAGTTTGTAAGTACATGTCTAAACCTGGTAAGTAATATTGGGAAGCAGTCAAGTGGATCTTTCGGTACTTAAAGGGTACTGTGGGACATGAAATTGTTTTTGGTAGTCAGCGGGATAATCTTTGGTTGTAGGATATGTTGATTCAGACTATGCAGGTGACTTAGATAATAGAAGATCTACGACAGGGAATGTCTTTACTCTTGGTGGAGGGACTATTTGTTGGAAGTCTATGTTCAATCTGTTGTGGCACTATCTACAATTGAAGCTGAATACATGGCAGCGGCTGAAGCTGCAAAAGAAGCTTTATGGCTTACTGTTTAGTGAAGGAGTTGGGTGTTCAGCAAGGTGGAGTTCAATTGTTTTGCGATAATCAAAGTATTATTCACTTGGCTAAGAATCAGGTATATCATGCTAAAACTAAGCATATTGATGTACGTTTTTACAAGATCAGAGAGTTGGTTGCATCTGGAGAGATTTTGTTTCAGAAGGCACATATGATGAACGCCACTGATATTTACCAAGCCAGTTACGATAGACAAGTTCAAGCATTGCTTGGACTTGTTGAATGTTTTGAGTTGTTAAAGAAGTAAGGTAACTCAGCCCACATTGAATGTTTCCTAAGGGACATGATATTCGTCAAGGTGGAGATTTGTTAGGTATAGCTCATAAATATACCGGTAAAGAGGACAGGGGATGGAGTGGAGTGAGCGAAACAAGCGCACATTGCTGAACCTCGTTAAAATTCTTGTGTTCTTTTGTTTTTCTTTACCCGATTCTTCAACAGAATTTATGAGAAACACTCTGGCCAGAAGGTAAATAATGATAAATCTGTTGTTTTCTTTTCCCAAGCTACAACTCCCTTCCATCGGCAGCAACTATCCCGGATTCTTGGTTTTCGTGAGGTTGCTGAACTTAGAAATTATCTTGGTATGCCCCTCCATATTGGCAAAGACAAAACTAATGCCTTCGGTTATCTCCGGGATAAAGTTGTTGCTCATGTTATGGCTTGGACTAAGAATCTCCTTTCCTTCGGTGGCCGGGAGGTTTTTATTAAGACTGTGGCGCAAGCTCTACCGCAGTATGTGATGTCGTGTTTCATTCTCTTGGATTGCCTTCTTAATGAGATGGTTGGGGTTATGCATCGTTTCTGGTGGACGGGTAAAGCTTCGGAACGTGGCTGGTCTTTTATTGCTTGGGAAACTATATGAAAACCAAAAAGTGTTGGCGGTTTGGGTTTTCGTGACTTGCACAATTTTAATATTGCTCTTATAGGGAAACAAGTGTGGCGAAACATACAGGATCCTCAGTCTTAAAAGCTAAATATTTTCCTACTGTGTCTATCCTTGAAGCTCGCATTGGTGAAAAAGGTTCTTATGCCTGGAAGTGCATTCACAGAGCTATGCAAGTTTTGGCCGACAGTTTGTTTTGGAGAGTTCGAGTTGATAGTCCTATTAAAATTCTCAAGAGTCGTGGGGAGGCATAAAGATTGTATCCTTTGCGTATCCTTCTGATGATAATAATGCAAATCCTTTATTATGTGCTGATTTTATGCAACCATGTACTGCTCAATGGAATGAAGGTGCTGTTCGAAGGTTTTTCTACGACGAGGATGCTACTGCCATCTTACAAACTCGTATTGCTCCTAGCATTGGTGATAGGATTATTTGGGGTTATCATGATTCTGGTGTCTACTCTGTTAGGTCTGGTTATCATTGGCTTCAACGTTCTTCACATGAGCCAACTCCAACGTCCACTGTTTGGAAGATTCTTTCGAAGCTCAAAGTGCTTCCCAAGATCCGCTTGTTTTCTTGGTGACTGGCTCACGATGCGTTTCTTGTGGGATACCGTCTGCGTGCTGCTGGGTTAAGAGAGGGGCTATGCCCCTACTGCAAGGTAATCGTTGAAACTACGTTGCATGCCCTACGAGATTGTAACTATGCAAACTCTACTCTACGCCTGGTCGAGCTCCCTGTTGCAATATGGAACACACAGGTTACGAACTCGCTTACTTCTTTGAATAATCTTTCTATTGCTGACTTTGCAGGGTTTTTAACGCTACTATGGAACCTGTGGAATGGGAGGAACTCCCTTGTTCATACCGACAAGATCCAGCCCATTTGGCTCCTGTTGCTAATGCTAGAATTCTTCATAAAGATTTTTGGATGCTATTGATCAGGCCAAGCAACGTCCAAGTCCCTTATTGCAAAGAATGGAGCTTAACGAGCAGCTTCCAATTCATGGGCAAGCTGTTAACAAATGAACTCCACCGCTAGCTTATGTATATTATTAAAGTTAACGTTGATGGGTATTTTGATCCAACCTCTGGTGCAGCTGCTGTAGGAGTTATATCTAGAGACCATGGCCGAGTCCTCGGAAGTCTTGCTCAACCGTCTGCAGGGTGCTTCGATCCAAGTTTGGAGGAAATACATGCGTTGACTGCTGGTCTTTATTTTGTTCGCGGTTATACTTGGAGACGTGTGAACTTTGAGAATGCGTTGATTTTATTTTTGAAAAAAAAAGATTTTTACAGGATTTCGAGTGGGTGACCACCTGGCGGGGAATGAGGAAAGATTTTTAGCCCGAATATATTTTAAATATATTTTCTAAATTTAATTATAAAAAATAATAAGTAATTTAGGCTGGTTGGCTGGGGAAGTCATTGGAATTGAGCCTTGGCCCAGACCAGACTATGGACACCTCTAATTATTGGGCATGTAAATAAAATTTCTAAGAAATATTTGTAGATAAGATTGGTTCTTATTTTTGCTTGTAAATTGTGAAGCTGTGTGATTTGATCTTTAATATAGTCCGAAGGAGAATCAGTGAAGATTTTCTTAAAAGAATTCCTTTTTATCTTTCCTTTCATGTCACGTTGTACCCTGTTACATTGTGTCATTGGGAGAGTAATGGAAAGGATTACCAACTTCCACTGAGTGATGTTAAATATACGCTGGATTTTTATTTTATTTTTTTTACTAATTATCTAATTTCTTTAGAGAAAATCATTGAAAGGGAAAAGAGAAGGAGAGGAAGGAGAAAGAGGAACACTCTAGGGAAAGAGAAGTACTCATAATGAATCTAGAATCTATGATCTTAAAAAATAAAAATGAGTAGCTTAACCAATCGATTAAATATGCATTCTCAATCTCCATGGAAATTCTTGTAGATAATTTTGTTAGTTTATTTTTATTTATTTATTGTATTTGGGTAAATAATGAAGCTTTGGCCGACTGAGCATGTGAACATATTTAAAAAAAAGGTATTTGAGGTCTCGTAGTTTTTTAAAAAATCAATGTAGTCCTTAAATTATTTTAGCATCTAATGTGATCCTCCAACTCCTAAAATAAATTTAAATTGGTCATTTGATCAACATTTTTTTGTCGTTAATCGTTACGGTGCTGACGTGATGACTTACGATACTGATGTGACAGTCTACAGTGATTAATGACGTTGAGCTTGATTTGTTTTTTTTTTCATGAACAAGTTGCTGCAGGGAAGTTGCATGTGAATGAAATTCCAACTTATGAACAAGTGGTTGATGTCTTCACCAAGTCACTGTCTGCTTTGTCTTTTCATCGGCATCAGGTTAGGTTGTCTTTTGTTCCTATGCATCTTACGGAAGGAGTGTTGGTAAAAGAAGTTTCAGTTGACAAAGGAGAGGTTCTCTCTGACGGTTAGGTTTGTTGGTTGCTTTTGTCGTGTTTTCTTTTATTTTGTTTGTTCTGCTATTTGTTCTATTTTTCTGTAGGCTGTGATCTCTTCAGTTTGTGTTGCTTGTGTTTGGACCATACCTTTGTTGTTGTTGTTTTTTTGTGCTGTTTTCGTTTGTGTTTTTTGCAAGAGAAAAAAACAGGAATTATAAGGGGAATATTAGAGTAATATGTCTTGTGTTGCTTGTGTTAGAATAGAAAAGTTAGTGCAGGTAGGGTGTATGTGTTGCACCACTCAGAGTCTTTTGCATGAAGTTGGTTTCGGACGGTTTAGGTTGTTAGGTCGTTTTCTAACTAACTTCGGCTATTGTTTGTATAAATGGACCGATCTCCTCTTGGAGATATTACGATGTTTTGAATAAGATGAGAAGAGAGTGTTGCCTCTTGTTCTACTATTTTTTCTCTTCATATGATAACATGTTATATAACAAAAAGAACGAATCAATGAAAAAAACAAGAAGAGATATGAGAATAAAGAGAGAAATATGTATTATTATCTCAATATGAAATGTGTGCAACGCTTTCTCTAAACTCCATATTTATTGGCTTAAGGAGTAGACATCATAGAGAACTCTAATCATAATAGATGTTAAAATTATAATAATAAAGTATATCAGTCGTATTTAATACATAATATTTTAATCTTAATAGGCATCCATGTAAATAAATATTCATACTATCAAAATGTTTTTTTTAAAATAGATATCAAGCTTTATGGAATTAATAATTTCATTAGAATTTTAGGATACTCTCGAGAATTGATAGATTAATTTGAGGGATACTTTTGAAAAGTCTACATGCTAAATTGTAACATTCTACGTTGGGGGCTATTAGTCGTTGATTATGTTTTTGAAAAAAAAAATAGACTTTAAAGTGTTTATAAAGCAAATAACTTTTATTACATTTTATATTTTAGAACAATTAAATTATAAAAATTATAATTATTTTTAAATTATTAATAAAATATTTTTACTTAATTTTTTGAATTCTCTGTAGTAAATACAAGGATGTATTTGTTCAAAGACAACTCTTAGCCATTTGACATTGAACGCTCATACCCCGACATTACTGGTGCTCAAACTTGAAACCTCAAAAAATAACAACTTTTTTACTGTTGAAATAGTTGAGGTTCGTGCTTTTTATTTAAATTTAAGTATAGAAATATATAACTATTTTTTAATATATATTAATAGTAAAAAAACGAACGACTAGACCAAATAAAATCTAAATTTAGATATAAATTATAGGTCTAATAATATTTTTGACTCTCAGACTTTTTAGAAAAATATTTTAGTCCTTAAAAAGAATTTGTATGTTTTGACCATCAAACTTTTATTTTTTTTCCAATTGAACCACTTGAAGAAAAAGGTGACAGACTTATTAAGTTGATGTCAACTATTTTATCTTTTTACTATTTTTTATATTTTTAATAATTTAAATAATTTATTTATATTTTTTCATTTTTAATATTATAATTTTTAGAAAAATATTTTTTATTAGATTTAAACACTATTTAGTTTTTGTTTTTTTATTTTTACACAAAATAGTTGTAACACCCATTTCCCGTATACGTCTCTGACATGAGTCACAGATGTCACATGACTTTTAAAACATTTTCGTACTTGAAAACTCATAAAATTTTGTTTCTTTAAACAAATAGTTTAATAATATATTTATAAAACGTTCTTCAATTACTAATATATAAAATAACATTTAAAAATCTATCAAACAACAGTTTAAGTCAAATGTAATATAATACTACAACCAAATACCAACTATCTTATTAGAGCATCACAACATATCTAAGTATATGTCAACTAGTAATGTCAAAATAAACATCTAGAGATGTCATACTGTTACTGATGAGGTAATCATTGACAGATGATATCAGTTGCATTCCTTTCTCTGATTATACTTGATTACCTATGCGTGAAACCATCACACACTAAGTATTCATTTAGTGAGGCATAATAATATAAATGAGGTGTAACCAAAACATTAGTATATCATAAAATATCAAAATACGAATCTAATTGTATAAATCATAATAATACATAAAACTGACTTGGTAAACCAAGTTTCTTTCACATAACTTGCGAAACAATATTTAGTATAACAACATACCTATCAATCAGTATTTTCCAAAATATTCATTTATTTGCCCAATGTATGCCAAATGAGAATGCAAGGTACATGAGTTGCACATAAGTGCTAAATGAAATCATAAGTTCTATAGTGACAACAACACTATACTAATATAACAAAATGATAATTCAAAAACTCATTATGAATACCATGAATGCACATATAGTGACGAAAGCACACAAAATACTGATACGAAAATGCAATATATGCATTAAATAAAATCGATCGATAACCACCATACACGAAGTATGTCAAAAGGTACCTACGACTCTCAATGCACATACAATATGCCTTTAAATCAAATTCGCAGATTAAACATTTATTCTGAAATATCGATAACTGTTAAAATAATATAAAAGTTCATCCATCTATTTTAGGGCAATTCATCTCCTAAAATTATTCGTAAAATCATTTTCATAAACTTTACGAAAATATTTCAAAAACGGTAAAACATGCTTTTTAAAAACATTCGAGGTTGACTCATCGCAAGTCGTCCTCATATCATATAAGTACATAATAAATACTCACCTGGTATGTCTCTCTATTATGCCTTACTATCGAAATCCAATTATTTTTTAACTTTTTCCTTGCCTTTCGCTTTACTCGTATTACGAGTTCGATCACGATCTACACAAGCATCTATACAAAGCATATACAATTATAAAATACAATGTTAGTATCCTTACTAATATTTTTACAAAATAATAATACTCAAAAGTACATTTTTTAATAATACTCAAAAGTACTATTATTTTTGAATTCTTTTAAAATTCATCTCAACTTTTCATTTTTATTCATAATGGGCCCTTGTCATAAATTCTTCAATCCAAGGCAAATTAAGCCGAATAAAATTTCAGCATTTAATTTCCAGCTCAATACCTCAACAATATCATAATTACCACTTAAGCCACTAACTTTCTCAATATTCACCATTTTGTACTTAAACTTTGCCAACTTTCCAAAATGGCTTAATTTCACATTCTGAATTCAATTTCAGCCCTCAAACAATAATTTCCAGTAATGTTCATCAATTATTGAGTAATTAGACAATCATGCCATAACTTTTCAAAATTACCAAATAGATCCCTCAACTTTTGAAAAATTACAAAATGAACAAAAAAATTCTAAGGCTTATAGAACCTTGCAAATATCATTTCTAAGCCATTACAATTTCTACAATAGTTTCCCATCATCTTCCTTAAGGCCTAATGGTTTATGTACCCAAGACTAGGGTTTTCATGATTTTCACATAACTCAAGCATGAAACCAACCTCTATTCAACACTTCAAGACCTCTAGAATCAAACCCCTAAGTTAATTTCATCAAAATACATCTTTCCCATAAAGCTAGGGTTTGGCCGAAATCAACATAGGCTTATATAGCCATGTACAAGTGATTTTAATCAACAATCTTGCTTGTATATGATTATGCAACCTCAAAAAATAAAATCCTTCATCAATTTCATAAACTCTAATGTGGATAGAAACCCTAAAATTTAGAATCTTTGAACAAAAGCAAGATTAGCATGCAATATTAGTACCAGATGATAGCGTTTTTCGCATAGAACAATTTTCTATTTCATCGCATAATACAAAATCCAAAGTAAATTACTCAAAAATTAAAAACAAAATTTATCTTACCTTGGTCATGGGGAGCACAAAATGGATCTGAAAATGGCCTAATTTTCATGTAATTTATGTTAATTTAACCTTTATTTAAGCTTAAATGAATAAAATATTCATTTAATGAGAAATGTCCATTTTGCCATTAATAAAACTTGATAATTACCATCCAACCAAGCTATATCAACCTTATCATCTTTCAAAAATCAAAGATGAACCAATTATTTTACCCTTTTACCAAACAACTTTCCAAAATTTGCAATCTTGCCACTTTAATCCAATGATCCAAATTAAACATGGAAATAAATCTTCAAATCCAATGATCCATATCATTTTCCATCATTTTAACATGTGTAAATAATGTTTTTAAGCCTAATTTATTATACTTCAATTTTTTCCAAAATTTTAATTTGATCTGATTTACTGATTTTTCTCTCGAACTTTATCGTTTTATAGCTGTTAATACAAAATTTGTACAAAAAATCTGATTCCCACAAAAATGTCATTCTTGGGGTAAGCTATTCATTTATGGGACCAGATTACATAACTTTTGAAAATTACACTTTAGTCCCTAAACTTTTCTAAAGTTTATACTTTGACTACTTAACTTTTAAAATTTACATTTTGGTCACTATCCAAAATTTGGGGTATTACAATAGCAATTAACATTAGCATTGACAAAAATATAAAATAATTAACTTTAGCTTAATAATTTTATTATTTTTCCGTTAGTTTATTTTGATTAAAAAATTAAAATTTAAGGGTTGAAAGAAAGAAATAAAAAATTAAAATATTTTTTTCTAAAAATTTAAAGACAAAAATATCATTAAACCCATAAATTTTTAAAGATCAAGTCATGATCTTATTCAAAGATCCTTAAGTTGATTACTTGAATCAATTTATTTTCATTCATTTTCCAAAACGTTTTTAATTTACTCATATATATATATATATATATATAAAGGATAAGGTAGATAGCAGCATCCAATAACTAGTCAAGAATATTTTTTAAGTCTAATCTCCATATAATATTCATACTTATATTAAGGGTAAAAAGTTATTCTTCCCAGCAACCTAAGCTTGTAATATATTACTTTTGGTCAAGATAAGAAGGTCCATATTCCTTCATGCAAATTTTCAGCCTTGTTTTTTTTATATGCTTTGGTCATGCTCACTTGGGGAAAAAGGACAAAAAATATAACCAAGATAAAGGAAGCTAGATTCTCTTGTTTTTGGATATATATTATCTATATGATTAGAGGAAAATTGAGTTTATTAATATAATATAAAATCCTCTTGTTTATTTGCATATATAAGGATGGACAATGTGGACTAGGGATAGGCATGAGACCCAAACCCGATCGGGTCGGGGTTTTTTTTTTAAATTGGGTTCGGGTCGGATTTGGGTTTAGGGTGAAAAATACCCGACCCGACCCTGAAAAAAATAAATTTACCTTATATATTTAGGAATAATACCCCTCTATATATTATTTTTTCAATTAAATTACTGTTTTTATTAAATAAAAATAATATTTTTATTATTTCAAATCGGGTCGGATCGGATTCGTATTTTATCTCATAAAATGGGTTAGGGTTCGAGTCGGGTGGAGGGTATATATTTTTCGGGTCGGGTTGGGTTAAGGATGTAAAATTTTTGGGTCGGTTCGATCGGAACCTGGCCCAAAACCCAACCCATGCATGCCCATCCCTAATGGGGACGGGTAGATAGTCTCATCTTAAAATTAAAATTATCATATATTTTAGATTTTTTTTATATTTTCTATTTAAAATATGTTTTCGGCTTCCTAGAATTTTATAAATTTTCCTTCCCCTTAACAAAAAAATTTCATGTTAAAAAAATTCTTAATCAATTGACAACGCACATACACTTTGTATATGTTGTTACGAGAATAAGATTCACACTTACAACTAAGGTAATCTAATGAATTCTATTCAATTACATTCTTAAAATATATATATAAACAATTAGTTTATAATTGTAAATTTGTAGGTTCAAACTAATCTGCATTTTGATAAAGAGCATACTTTTGGAGGATTTCTTCACATAAGTCTAGATCCCTTCAAGCCAATTATTTCATTTCTCTTCGGTAAAATGCCGATTATGGGGAATTATTCCTTCATTTAACTGAGTTAGGATAGGGATGGATCGAAAAGGATAGGAGGGTATAGTTGCCCCTTGAAAATATCAAATTCTCATATATTATATATATTTTATTCTCTTCCTAAAATTTTATAAGTTCGTCCCTTAATATAAAAGCTTACATCTATCTCTGGAACGGACGTTGAGGGACAAATAACTTAAGAACCTAAGTAGTATTTAAACTATATTGGGGGAAGGCTTAATTTGAATGAAATTTGAACAACAAAGACCTAAACTCCAATTAAACAAAAAAAAATGGTGGGTGACCTTTCCAATCATGCATTTAATTCCATCACTAAAAAAACTTATAAAGTGCTTAAACTAAAATTATGTTCGTATAACGTATGACCAGATAAGTGAAATGACAAATACATTTATTTAGTATTAAATTTTGATTCTCAAATTTATTGGATCGTTATATTTAATGATAATATATATTTAAATACTTGAATTTAATTTTAAAATTTAATTTAGTAGTTAAATTTTTTATTTATCTAATTAAATATCTAAATTTAATTTCAGGTTCAATTTGATATCTATTTCGTTGTACATTAAAATATCTGAACTTGATTTCTTGATTCCAAAATGCGCATAAACTTTTTTTTTAATTCAAAATCGATTAAGAGTCATAAATACCCATTTGAACTAAAAAGCTATATTCATATATCAATTTAAATCAAAAAGTTAAGTTTAGATGTATAATTGGGTCAATTATCAAATTAAACCTTAAAATCAAGTTCAAGTACTTGACCTAAAACAATTTAAATACCAAATTGATCTTGAAAATCAAAGTTAAGTACCAAAATCAAGTGTGCGATAATTAAGGCGGAGTCTTGGGACCGGAAGGGCAACAATATATATATATATATATAACCATTTTAGAATTAAATGTTTAATCTAATTAAATTAAAATTTAGCAAAGCTCTTTACAATTTATGTTGGCAACCTTCATTGTTGTTGGCTTGACAGGTATACACTCAATTAAATCTTAGAACAAAGAATGAAGCGCTATTGACCAAATGGGGATGGAGGTTTGGTGTGGAGAAGCAAGCATTATGGCATAGGGTAATATCCTCAAAGTATGGTAATCCCTTCTGATAATGTGCTGCTAAATTCTGCCAATGTCAATAATATGTCTATTATATGGAAGGGTATTGTTAGAAATTGGTCAAAGTAGAGTGTGAGTAGGTGGATGAGATCAGATGCTTTTCGTTGGGTTGTAGGTAATGGTAAACTTATTTTGTTTTGGACTGGCGTTTGGTGTGGTGATGAACCCTTGAGATGTACTTTTCCTAAACTTTTCATGCTAGCAAGAGAGAAACGGGTTGTTGTGGGTGATGTGATTGATGGTGAGGATATAGGTTGTTTTGGTTGGTCATCGACTTTTAATAGAGCACTACTTGACCATGAATGTGTCATGGAAGATACTATGAAGGCGTTATTCTAGGATTGTAAGGTGGTGGAGGGAAGAAGCGATAGGATGTATGGAAACATGACAAAGATGAATATTTTTCGGTTAAGAAATTATCCCAACTAATTATTGATGCAGATGTGGAGGATCCAGATTTTGACTTTGACAAGGTGTGGAAATTGCTCATCCCTCCAAAGGTAAAAAAATTCCTTTGGATATTGAAAATTCGTAGAGTGCCACCAAAAGTTTTCATCAAGATTCGGGGTATTGAAGTGGAAGGGATAGACTACTCTTGTTGTTGGTGTGATGTTGTTTTGTAGGATGTTGATCACCTTTTTGTGGGCTGCAATTTCTCAAGATGTTTGTGGAACTCCCTCACCGAGTGGTGGAACTTACTTTGGGGAGTTTTTAATGATATTGATAGCTTGTTTGACTAGATTTTTGCAGTTCCTCTCTATTGTAAGGTAAAACAATTATGCTTGGTAGCCTTTGTGGCTGTGTTGTGGAGTATTTGGTTAGAGCGTAATGAGTACATGTTTGAAGGCAAGCACAACTTTGTGGAGGATTTGTTGTTTTTACAAAGATTCGTGCCTTGATTTGGTTGAAGAAGATCAAAGGTAACATTCACATTAACGAGGAGGCGTGGTGGACAAATTTGAGCTTCTACATTGTTCCTCCAACTGTCTCTTCTTGTTGCAGACATCCCTCAGGGGGAGACATATGGGTCTTCGCAGTGTCTAGTGTGGTTGTGGTAGGGTTCTCAAATCCTCGTCCGCTACGATAAAGGCAGTTTTCTCTTTCCCGGGATTAACCAATGTTGATGGTGGTTCTGATGTCCTTGCAATAAAGTTAGCGTTGTCCATTGTCGAATAAGCCAGTTTTGGGGAGATAAAGTGTTTGGTAGTGGACTCTCCCTCTAAAGTTGCTTTGTTTTGATTTAGTAACCCCCTCTCTCGCCCAACATCTTTATGGTTCACGTTTAAGGAGATTGATGGCAGATTAAGCGGTTTGAATTATGTCCAGTTCAGTTCATTGTCCTCCAATTGGTCGTCACTGGCAGACTGATTGGCTTTCTCAGGTTTGGTTAGGTCTGAATCGTTTAAAGCTTGGTGGTGATTGATAAGTTACTTGCTTTTGTCCTTGTTCAAGCATGCGCTTGGTGGTAAGTGAGTCGTTTATGCGACTGCTTCTCAGTTATGGTGTTTGTTGCTCTGGGTGCAAAGTTCATAGTTTAAGGGTGTTGCTTCTGGTGGTCTTGTTTGTTTTGTTTACTTTTGGCATGCTTTAGTTGTTTATTATGCTTTGTTTAAATTATGTGTGTGTAGGTGACATATGTTGTCTGTCTAGTTTGGTGCAGTGTGTTTTTCAGTTGGTCAACTGCTGTATCAAATTTTTGTTTGTTTGTGTCCTTTAGTCTTTGCTCACTTCGTTGTGTTCTTGCCATGTCTTAGTGTTTTATACTCTTTTCCCTCTTTAGGTTTAGGAGGGTTTTTTAATGAGGCATTACACCAAGTAAATTCATTTTTAATAATATTAATAAAATTTTGTTTGTCGATAAAAAAATGACGGGTAAATGGAGCATACAAATGGGCTTATTCCTCCGTCCACTACCAAAGCCAAAGGCATCGGGGGCATATGAGTGGCGATCACCTGGCACCCAGTTGAGGCTTTTACCGAATAAAAAATGCCAAAAAGAAAGGATGGGGAAAAAGGCAATGATAAAAGTAAGCCATTCTTGTGGTTAAAATAGAGGCTGTCATTCATTGGAATCACAGCACTTGGGGTGTAGGCGTGTTGCAATGCCGTCGTCTAACTTATACCCCAATCTGTCTATTTGTCTATGGTCTCACCAAACAGTATTACTCCATGCTTTACCATACGGCCCACGGATATTTTCCAGGGTTTCCTTCTGCTGTCCTTTTCGAACTGAATTTGGTCCAGTAGGCACTTGTGATACTTAACTAACCACATACTAACATAGACTAGTTAATTATGTAAGCATAAATCTAGCATATACGTAACGAAAATGACCGGATATAAATACCTTCGGTCATTGTCTACATCGTATATCGAAATTTGGGATGTGATTGTACCACCGTCAAATATGTCGAATTATTATCGAGTGCGTCGAACCACCTTCGAACCACCATCGTGAACTTCAAATTTAATTGCACGTAGAACTTTAAACACCAAGGATCTTTTAAACACTCAAAACTTCACTAAATGGTGTATTAATTCTAATTTCTCTCAAATGGAATTGCTTTGAATTTAATTGTGGTGCTAAAGACCTTGTGTTGGGATTTGCGGAATCTCGAATCGACAACCAAAAGGGTTTGCCAAGAGAGGTTAAATTGGTTCTTGTGTTTAGGGAGTAAAGATATTAGAAAGATAGAAAATTTTGCACAACGATTTATAGTGGTTCGACTTCTCAACCAAGTCTACCTCCACTAGCTTGGCTCCTCACCAAGGATTTTCTAACAAATTCACTAATTTGTTCTTTCTTTTTACAGGATCAAGAGTAACCTTTACAGCTCCCTAGTTTTTCAATGACTAAACTAGAACCAATCCCTATCTTTTCAATTGGCTAAGATAGAACCAATCCCCTTTTACAATGAAAAGAAATGTAAACAAGAAAACCTCTCTAAGGTAGGTGTTTACAAAATTTAAGCTCACAAGAACAAAATATTTACAAAAGAATAGAAAAATAAGAATATAAAAACTCTTCTCTTGTGTTTGAATGCTTAGGTAGGTGTTCTTTATCTTCTTCAAGTGTCATCAGCTTGTTTTTATAGCCTGAAATGAGTTTGAAGTCGTATCTAGCAGTTGGGGCTATTTTAGAGCCATTGAGAATTAATTTTCTACAAAATAAGGCTGTCCAGAACTAGAAGTATCGGTACTACCTTTGTTAAATTCAAATTAACTAGCCATTGCTAGCCGTTGGAGCCTTGTAGTATCGATAATGTCTTAAGGGTATCGGTACTGCTTTGCACTATGGTATCAATATCATTTTTGCATTCTGGAATCTGAGCCTTCATGGTAGTATCGATACTACCTTGATGGTATCGGTACTACCTTTCCCTATGGTATCAATACCAGAAGAATAGTATCGGTACCGTTCATGTGGTATCGATACTGCAAAGAACAATATCAATACTTCTTTGTATTTTGTGCTCAATTCCAATTTAAATGGACTTTAAATTATTTTTGAAATATTTGAAAAACTTTGAATAAATTCAATTCAAGTCAAGAAAACATTTTGTCTTAATTGTTATATCAAAATTTAGTTCTACAATCTCCCCCTTTTTGATATAACAAAACATTTGAAAATTTGTTTTTGGAAAAACTCTCCCTTAATAAAATGTTTAATGAAAAATATCAATTGTTGGAAAATATATGAAAAATGTTCAGCTCCCCCTTTTCATTAAGAAATTGAAATTTTCAAACTATACTTCTCTCCCTTTTTGTTATATCAAAAATAATTCAATATTTAAAGTTCTAAAATAACATTGGAGAGTAAGTGGTAAATTTGACATTTAAAAAATCATTTGAAAAATCAAAGCTCCCCTCAAAAAGTGCATTCCAAACAAAAAATTAGCTTTAAAATCTTGACACTTAATCAAAATTGAATTTCAAAAATTAACAAACATGTTAGTAGCACATGAAATTCAATATATCCAATTCTAAAATACTTTATGCAATACCAATTGTTGAAATTAAGTGCATATGCATAAAGTCTTCCAAAAATGTTATGCATTTGAAAATTTGATATCAATTGTTAGAGAGATATCATTTTCATTTAAACTACATACATAAACATTCAAATTTAGGTCAAAAATTAAAAGTTATAAATTCAAAACATTTGAAAAATTGATATAAATTGTTAGAGAGATATCATTTACATTTAAAACCAATTTTGACCAAAATTCATTATGATGAAAAAATTATGAAAAAATCATTAGAATTTAAAATGTTTACCATAACATATTTTTAACATACATGAGATGATAATCAAAACATAATCATTTAAAAATCAAAACTCATGCATGCTTAAACCAAAATAAGCAACCAAATAATTAAAATCAAAAGCATTAGGCTTAGAGGTTACCCATTCCTTTTTCATGTGTGGCTAGAGCATTTGAATATCTCCATTTTCATAACCATTGCTCCCACACACCTACAAGAGACATTTAAGTAGATTTTGGTATCCAAATTTCTTTGGATCCTTGAACGTTAGTTTCAATGCCCCTTGTTCCCTTGGGAACCCATACTTGTCTAATTTTAAAAGATTTTCTTTTCTTTATAGGACAAGTATGTTCCAAATGACCATGAAAATGACAATGTGATCATTTTGCCATTTTTAAACATAATTAGTTGTTTTTAGAAATTAATTCTTTTTCTTTTGTTAAGTTTTCAACCTTAACTTTTAAATAAAAATGTTCTTTTTCTAAATCATTGATTTTGACTTTTGAAAGCTTTTAAATCATTTTGCAAAATTTCATTTTGATTTTCAAAATCAACTTTTGCTTTCAAAACCAAATTATTTTCATTTTTAAGTTTTGAAATTAATTTCTTATATTTGGAATTCATGGTTTCAAATCCCAAATAAAACACATTATAAGCATCTTGTAACTCATCAAAAGAATATGAATATAATTCATTTGAGTTAGAAGATATCTCAGAATCTTCTTCGATGTCCATGAGGCATAGGTTGACTATTTCTTCATCATCATCGAAGTCATCTTCATCACTCCAAGTTGCCACAAATGTCTTTTTCTTGCTTGATCCCTTCTTCTTTAGAAGGGGACAATCATACTTGACATACCCCGTTCTTTGACAATTGAAGCACATCGAGGGACTCTTCTTCTTGGTTGATTCATGCTTCACTTCCTTGGAAGTCATGAATCTCTTGAGCTCTTTGAAGAGCTTGGCCATCTCTTCTTTTTCATCATCGTCTTCATCCACTTCTTCACTTGAATCTTGATAGGTCTCATTGGTGGATTTGAAGGTAATGCCTATCTCATTCTTTTTCTTATTTTTCTTCTCTTCACCTTCTTCTTCCTTCACCATCGTCTCATGAGTGAGAAGAGAACCAATTAGCTCATCGAGAGTGAGAGACTTTAGGTCTCTAGCTTCGATAATAGTCTTCTTCTTCGATTGGCACGACTTAGGAAGAGAGTAGATCATCTTTCTCACAAGCTTCTCAATAGGGATTACTTCTTCAAATCCCTTGAGACCGTTGACAATCACAGAAAATATATCCGTCATAGCTTTGATGTCTTCATCGGATTTCATCTTGAAGTTCTCGTAACTATGGTTGAGAAGACTTATCTTTGTTTCCCTCACTTTTTCGGTTGCTTCATGAGTGACTTGGAGCTTATCCAAAATATCTTTGGCATTGGAACAAGAAGATATTCTTCCATATTCATTTGGGCTAAAGTACAAAAGAGAATGTACATAGCCTTAGCATTAAGCTGTAACTTTTTCTTTTCTTCATTACTCCAACCGTCGAACTAACGGGTGGAGTGGAGTAACCCTTCATAATTGAGTTCCATGATCCTAGATCATTGGCTTGAATAAAAAACATCATCTTATTCTTCCAATGGGCATAATTTGCTCCATTGAGGAAGGGTGTCTTATTGACCGGTTGTGAATCTTGAATGTGTGAATCTTCAATGTAATAGACACCGAAAGTTAAAGCCATTTCTTTGATGGTTGCATCTGGAATCGGTAGAGCTTCTTCAAGGATCGTCTCAAGGATGTTAAGCCTTCTTACGAGTTAATCTCTGATACCAATTATTGGGATTTATGAAAGCTTGAATCGACAATCAAAAGGGTTTGTCAAGAGATTTTGAATTGGTTTTTGTGTTTAGGGAGTAAAGAGATTAGAAAGATAAAAAAATTTGCGTAGCGATTTATAGTGGTTCGACTTCTCAATCAAGTCTACCTCCACTTCCTTAGCTCCTCACCAAGGATTTTCTAACAAATTCACTAATTTGTTATTTTTTTACATGATCAAGAGTAACCTTTACAACTCCCTAGTTTTTGAAAGGCTAAACTAGAACCAATCCCTATCTTTTCTATTGGCTAATGTCGAAACGATTTTTTTCCTGAAAGGTGAAAAAGTGAGATTTTAAAAACTACATTAATTCTTAATTACCATCTTTCAATTGATTTTTAATTTAAAAACAAATGCGATTTAAAAGACCTCTCGTTTCGAAAAATTTGGGATTTCCTTTACGATAAAAAAATACGGTTCAAACAGTCGCCACCAATCTTTGATTAGGGTGTGATTGGGCACCCAAAAATGTTTTGTTATTTTAAATAAAAATTAATTTTAATTAAACAACAAATTAAGGTATGCGTTACCAAAATCCGAGTTCGAGAGTCGGTTACGTGCGGGGAATGATTAGCACCCCTACAACGCCCTAAAACGGTACCTAGTCAAATAATTAATGTCTTTGCATTAAACTTGACAAATTCGAACTTGATTTAATTTATTATCCCAAAAAAATGCAAATTTTACAATGAAATGTAGTAATATTAAATTATTTCATATCGAGAATGAATAATTTATCAATACTTGAGAAAATTAATTCCTACCCAAATCAAAATAATATAATATTAAAATTTCATTATAATATTTAAATGCACCCAAATAAATTAAATTAAAATTATCAAGTCATTTTAGAAAGATAAAGAATGTTCGATTATTTACAAATATCGAGACTAGATCTTAAAAGCTATAACAATCTTTTCTCGATAAATTTAAATAGCCGAACATTTCTTTTTCTTCCATTCCCAAATTTTAGGTGAAGAATCGATTTTTTAGGTTTTACTTTCGGGATATACTTTTATTTTAAAATCATTAAAAGCACACCTCAAATGCGTTATGACAACCCGCTTAAAACAATTTTAAATTAAAAGTGTATTACCCTTAATCCAATTATGTAATATGTCGAGTTATGCAAATGAGGTTACCATGCGAATCGTGCAAAAAAATGTCATACCAAAATTAATTAAACAAAATAAAAAATGCCATACAACGTGACATACAAAAAAATTATACACATATATTTCTAAATTTAAAATTATAAACCATGCATACTAATCTATAATGTACAAATATGACTCAAATATGAAAACAAAAACATAACATGCTAAACTAAAAATTTAAAAAGTGTATATACATATTAGAATTAGGACTAAATTTAACTAAATATAAAATTCAACATACAAATTAAAACTAAAGTAAGGATCTAAATGAAACATGCGTATAAATGAGGAATCTACACCCAAATAATCTAACAAAATTATAACTAAAACTAAAAACTGGAAAATAACTAAATTAGGACAAACACAAAAGGTTAATTCAAAAGTAGTCCTAAATGTGACTAAAGTTTAAAACAAGCTTAAAATTTGGGTACTGGAAAACTGATTTTACCAAGCAAATTTGATGGCCAAAAATTAATTTACCCATAAACCTTAATATATAATCTAAACTAAAAAACCTAAACTAAATCTAAGCTTAAGTAAATCCTGCGCAGGAAAGCACTGCCGCTCAAGCTCCCTTCTTCATTCTATTCACTCTTTGTCTCTCTCTCGGCCATATACAGCGCCGTTCGGAGCCCAACCCTTCTCCGACCACCATACTCAACGACCTAGTAACCTAAACTGACCACCTAACAACCCTTAACCTTAATCTCATTCTTCTAACTTCTAATTCAATGTCTAAAACATCCAAAACAGATTCCAAAAGCCTCACCGGAACACCCAATCGCTCAGTCACTCTCTTCCTCCTTCTAACACATGACATCGACCTAAAGACCAACAACCCCTATTTGACACTACGCTCAACTCTTCAACGACAGTGGTATGGCACTCGAAACACTAGAGTAAATTTAAATCTTATTTTTTCTGTTTTTTATCTTTAAACCCTAATATATGATAACCCCAAATCAAAAAAAACAGGCACGGACTTAAACCACTCACAGTAATTCTACCCAACTTCGATAACTTTGACAACTCGGCAATGAGACCCTAAAGTCTACAACCCATTTACTTCAATGACCCACCGAAGGTAAGTATTTCTGTTAGGCTTTATAATTTGGATTTAGTTTAAAAAAATTATTAAAACAGATGAAGAAACATACTAACGTAATCATAGAGGAAAAAAACCTTGTAGGAACTGAATTCCACTTTGTATATCTTTGATTTGATGAAAAATGGGATTGTTTCCTTTGATCTTCGAACAGGAATAAAATACCACTGTACAATGTTTTTTCGCCTGTTGTTTTTCTCTCTAAAAACAAATAATCAGTGGGGTCGATTTTCTTTTTTTGTTCACTCAGTTAATTGCCTTTAAAAAAAATCATCCCTGGTTCCTTTCGTTTTCCTCTCGTGATGGCCGGTATATCTCTCCGATAATTCTCTGTCTGTGTAAAAAAAAACTCCCTTCTCCTCCTTTTCTGTGTTTCCCCCTTTTTCAGTGGTTAATACTCTCTAAAAAACCATCCCCGTTGATAGTGGTCTTTTTTCAATAAACCAACTCCCCCATTTACAGTTTCTAGTGGTTAATTCCTGATAACTATTTTTTGGTTTTCTAGGTCTTCACGTGGGTTGCGCTGTCGGGTCATTGGTTTGGACCTTAAACTGGTTTAGGCTCATTTGGGCTCTCATTGCTTTGGGTCTGCTCCGACTTGGCCACGGACAAATCGAGTATCTACAACTGCCCCTCTTTGCTCATTGTCGTGTAACGAGAATAGAGAAAAGATCAAAAGATGATCGAATTTGTCCGGTCCTGATAACTTTAAAAGATTAAAGCACTCCACTGTTACTTCAGGATAAATGAAACTTGAAAAATCTTCAAATGATGGGTTCGCTCCCTCTTGTTCAGGGATTAAGGAACTCGAACAATCTTCTAAAAATGGGTTCGCTCCCTATTGATTCAGGGAGTAGAACTCGAATAATCTTCTGCTTACGGGTTCGCTCCGTCTTGCTTCAGGGGGTAGAACTCGAACAATCTTCTGCCCACGGGTTCACTCCCTCTTGCTTTAGGGAGTAGAACTCGAATAATCTTCTGTCTACGGGTTGCTCCCTCTTGCTTCAGGGAGTAAAACTCGAACAATCTTCTGCCTATAGGTTTGCTCCCTCTTACTTCAGGGAGTAGAACTCGAACAATCTTTTGGTGTGATTCTGCTTTATTATTCTTCCATAAAGGCTCAACTTCGAAGGTTAAACCTGAAAATCAAACGTTACAACTCATTAATGTATGCTTGAAGATTTGAAAAACATTATACTCGAAAAAATTAGAATTTAAGAGAATCTTTGAGAATCCATTTCTCTTGTGGGAGCTTGTCTCGCAACAACTAGATATAAGAATCTTCTTGGACTCGACTGGCATCTGAGCCTATATCTTCATGGGACCTTGAATTGGTTAATGATTCCTCGTGCGTATTTCTTTTTAATCAATTGATCCGGTTCTTTGTACTCGAGAACCTTTAATTTCCTCCCACATCTGATGATCTGATGACTTGCTCCAACGCTCTTCCGAGAAAGCTTAAAATGACCCGAATGACTTATCACCTTGGTGTGAAAACATCCTACCCGAAGGACTTATGGATGACCCGAAGGATTTATTATCTTGCTTGAAAGACTAAAAAATGACCCGAATGATTTAATCATCATGCTCGAAAGACTTACTGATGGCCCGAATGATTTAATCATCATTCTCGAAAGACTTACTGATGACCCGAAGGACTTCATCATCATGCTTGAAAGACTTACTGTTGACCCGAAAGATTTAATCATCATGCTCGAAAGACTTACTGATGGCACTTACTGATGGATTTGCTTCACTACTCTTCGGTGAAGGCTTACAAATTACCCGAATGATTTAATTATCATGCTCGAAAGACTTACTGATGGCCCAAAGGACTTCATCATTATGCTCGAAAGACTTACTGATGACCCGAAGGATTTAATCATCATGCTCGAAAGACTTAATGATGGCACTTACTAATGGATTTACTTCACTACTCTTCGGTGAAGGCTTACAAATTACCCGAAAGATTTAATCATCATGCTCGAAAGACTTACTGATGGCCCGAAGGACTTCATCATCATGGTCGAAAGACTTACTGATGGCACTTACTGATGGGTTTGTTTCACTACTCTTCAATGAAGGTTACAAATGACCTAAAAGACTTAATCATCATGCTCGAAAGCCTTACTGATGGCCCAAAGGACTTAAATTTTTTACTAGGTAAGAAACATTTCTTATTTTTCAAAATCTCAAATTTCTTGTTTTAATGAGAAATCTTTCTCATTTCACTTCATAAAATGACTTAATGGTCGATCCACGTGCCCCGCTTCAAAGCAATATTTCTTTTGTGGATTGACCCCTGCGTTCCTCAGGTTCTGTCTCTCTAAACATAATTCCCTGTATTTGATGTTTAACGTCTACCTTTCAATTGTTGGGGATTTTAACATCCTGCATCTTCTCTTTTCACTGGAGGATCTGTCAAAACCATGTGTTTATGCATGAAACACGAATGCAATTAAATGTATTAGTGTAATGCTTTTTCTTTTATGCAAATGATGTTCTCATGAATGCATAAATGTCGATTCTATCTTTATTTGACATCAAAGTGGCGAACTCAGTCTTCTTCTACTTGATCATTCCTCTTCGGGGTTTGCTTTAGATATTCGTATAACAACTCATAATTTCCAACTTGCATTTCTGAAGAGCAATCTGACCTTCTTCTACCTTCTTGTTGTCTTTGTTTTCTATCTTCATTTCAGAGAAATTGCTTTTTCTCTCAACATTTTGCTATGATCAGAAATACCACTGTGTTGCCCCATTTCCGTCCTTGGCTCAATTACGCTTTCTAAGTTGTTCTTTCTAGACTCTGTCATTGATTTATGCTCGGTTGGTTTACTTTACAAGGTAAGCTCTGCTCAAATTCACATTTTACCCCTGACACTTCAAGTTGTGAGACTCATTCTCAATATCTTCTTTGTCTGAATCTTGTCGTCTCAATATGATCTGGGTTTCTAGTCATGCCCCAAAGTTGGTACTCATGGATTTCTTCGTACCAACATATCCTAACTTGAATGTTCTTATTCTGGTGTCACTACACAGTGGTGTTGTCAAATAGGTTGAAGGCGACTCTTCACATTGTCATAAACACTTAAGAAGTGACCAATTTTTCTAACAAAATGTCTTGCATTTTGTACAAGCTATAATATGTGCCCCTTCTGAATAATGAGATCATTTTCTTCTTGATGGGTAATTGACAACGTCACAAGGAAATGTTTTAAGTTTCATTCTTCATTCATTCTGTTATTTTGGACCATCTACTTCAAGATCGTGGAATGCTTTATGTTCTGGCATTGCTTATTCCTTTTCTCCAATAGAGGCATAATGAGTCTCACAAGCTTTAAGGACCTTTCACTCTTGAAACTATCATGTTTGAAAATGTTTTTCCCCTTTCTCTTATTATAGGGATCAAAGAATGAAAGAATTTTATAAAACATTGCCCCTTAATTCAGGCTCACAATCGAATCAAATCATAAACATGAATTCACAGAATATCAAAAGAATCAATAGCTTTTTTAATGTTTTCAAAGTTATAGCTCTTTTACAAGTATCAAAATTGATGGGTTGGCTTCAGGTTGGCTTTCTATTTTTTAATGTTTCGACCACCAAAATTTCATTTCCCTCTCGATCATCGTGAATATTTTAACATGCACCTCTTTCTCAGCTTGGTATTTTAATCGGATACGGACAAAATGATGCAACTTTCATAATCAATTACTAGGCTTCCTAGAACAATTCTATTTCAATTCTCTGAAATCTTCCATTTGTTCAAGCCTCGTAGACTCCTCTAACAAAGATAGTGCGGAAATATCAGTCTAAAAATGAAATTCCTGAGTGCTCGTGTGAAATTGACTATAACAGGTGTTCCTTAACTCCCTTAGTCCATTTTTACTAAAACTCCTTATTCATAAAATTGATTTAATTTTCCATAATTTGGCTAGATGAAATAAGCTTTATTGTAATTTGCCTTTATCGGGCTAGTTGAAGGGTTCATCTCATCACAAAGTCTTTGACTTGAAAATCACAGTGGAGCATACACCGAATTGCCAAGTACCCGATCAGGGTCATGGTTTGAATATAATCTATTTATAAAGCCAGGGCTTTCGAGTTTCCTCTATAACCAATTGCTTTAGCAGAATAGCTCAGCTTTATTGTATACATATAATATAATCACTTTTATCAAGCTAGCTGAATTCTATCCATAAAGCCCAGGCGTTTAACCAATTGCTCTAGAGGGACAGCTCAAGCTTTATTGTATACATATAATATTATAATCTGGGTATACGGATCCAATATCTTAAGCTTGTCAAGAAGAACATGTCATAGTCTAGGTGTTGTTGAAAGTCAAAAAATCTCATCATTAGAGTTCAATTCCCAAGCAACTGACCTAAACTAGACTCATCTACTCGACTATTACATCCGTAAAGATCATAATCATCATTGAACATCATCAACAGAAGTGAAATATAGTCAGTTTTGTAACATCATACACAAAAGACGTCCCATGTTGTTTGCTCCTATACATACCTGAATACCAAACCTCTTTTTCATTCCCTTATAATAGGAGAATGTTATATCCTGCAAGAAACGGTACGGTGTTCGATTGTATATTCTGGGGATATGGTCAAGGTCCTTGTTTTATCAGGTTTCAACCTTGTCACCTTGTCAAAGAACAATAACTCTAACCATTTACAGAGTTTTTAATTCAGTTGATATTCAAAGAATTTCATGTTACAAATTGATTCAATGCTCACCATCCTCAAAGTAACATGAATTTACTTAAACATCATTATAAAAAAACTAAGAAATGATGAAAAACAAGTTCAAACATGATGTTGCAAATGGAATAAAGCTTCATGATAGAATGAAATGATCTCTTCATACCTAGGATGCCCCATTACTCATCTAACGTAGCAACACCTGACCCAAACGGATGCAACAATATGTGCTCTGATGCCCCACTCAAGCTCGTAATCCACCATTTCACCAATTCTTGTGTCAATGTCCCATTTTCCACAAGCATCTCTATCTCCTTTAACAGTGGCCTATAATTCCCTGTAGAATACCCTAATGCCCCCAAGTGGAAATCACAAACACTATCTTGATCATAGCTGTGAGCAGAAGGGTCTAGTTGCACTTTCACTGGCCTCGGTGTGAGGTATTGACCTTCAATCAAATGAGGATACAGATCTAAAATAGGAGTTTGGAACACTTTCAAAGCATTTTTCGATCTTGGGACTTTCTTTGGACGTCTCGAGTAACCCGCTGCCCCTTTTCTTTTACGGCTATGAGAGCTCTGGACGTAACATTCATTCACCTCATCAACTTGTTCCTTTTGATCGGTTGGGTTTTTAGAAGTGTCTTTCAAGTTTCCTTTGCTGATTGCATCCTCAATTAACTCCCCAGCTGTCATAAGATCCTTGAAGTTATTCATCGACTTTCCCAGCATTAACTCAAAGAAAGGAGCTGGAAGAGAATCGTGAAACATATATGATATTTCTTCTTCTAACAAAGGAGGCTGAACTTGTGCTGTCACTCCTCTCCATCTTAGGGCATATTCTTTAAAGCTCTCAGTAGCTTTCATTCTTATCCTTTGTAGGTCATGACGTTTTGGGGCTAAGCCTTTAACATATTGATATGGGTCCCAGAAAAGCATCAGATAGGTTAACCCATGTCTTGATCTGTTCTTTGTTCAAACGGTTATACCATACTACAGCTGGCCCAACAAGACTATCATGGAAGTAATGAATCAACAGATTGTCATTATTTAAGTACCCTTACATCTTTCTACAAAACATCTTCAGATGAATTATGAGACAACTAGTGCCATCATTTTTCTCAAAATTAGGCACCCTAAATTCATGTGGGATGACCAAATCAGGGACCAAACTGAGTTCTCTAGCTTCTAACTCATTATGAGGGGCATTAACAATCTTCATATCTTCAATGGCTTCATTCAACCACCTAAATTTGTCTTCAAATTGCTCAAAATTGACGAGGCTCATCCTTAGGTCTGAGTTAGATGCTCCAGGGCAAATTATCACTCTTGATGTACCAGTCTGATGAGATTGATTTCCTTTATCCTCCATTTTCTCTTTACCAGCAGCCTGTGGTACCAGTACCTGGATCATTTGATTCGATACGCCTTGCAAAGAACCCGATGCTTGATTCCTCGTATCTTGTTGTGACCCAACTAACTGCTCTTGCAACTGATCTTGTGATCCCTTATGAGATTGCTCCATTGTTTCCATTTGCTTATTCATGACGATAAGGAAGTAGTATGAATGGATGATCTTGTTATTACTGTCACATAACCTTCTATAAATTATTTCTGTGTTTTTATAATTAATATATGTAAAATATACTTAAATAAATACATGTAATGCAAATGCAAATGCCAAATACAAATACAAAAGGTGTCATTCCAGAGTGACCATCTTAAAACAACTTTCATTGAACACGAAGGTTTCGATACATCAAACAAACTTTATATATAACGGACAACTTTAAATCCAAATTTTTCTATCTCCTTCAAAAGCCAATTTAATTTCCATTCATGCTCGGGTATTGAGTTGTCAATCTGCTTCAATTCTCTTGCAAAGCCAGCTAAATCAACCCATTTGTGAGCCACAACACTTGCTTGGGTCATAACTTCTTTCATGACTTTGTCCCTTTTCTCTATCTTGAGTGTCGATTCCCGGAGCTGTAGACATTGCTGTTGAATCTTCCTTGTAAGAAAGTCATTGTGGTTATGAAGCTCTTGCATAAGATCACTACAATCATCCACAATCTTCATCAAGTTCTTGTTCTTAGCTCTAACGGATTCTAACTCAGCGTCATTTTCCCTCTTGTGGTGTTGATATGAAATTTCCATATTGGCAATTGACCTATTCAGCATCTGGTTTTCGGCCTGATATCTTCCCAAATTATCAACAACTATATTGCATATTTCTTCTACAATCTATAAATCATGAGAAAACTTCTCGGCTCGACCTTCTTGTATATTGCAATTCCTTCTCCACTGTTCAGCGTCATTCTTCAGTTTAGCGACTCATGTTATCCACTCATCTAAGACATTTCGTATACCAGCAAATTTAAAAGCTTGACTGATCCTTTGAAAATCATCTCGTATGGCTTCTATCTCTCTACTCAATTTATCATTTTCACTCCTTAAATGGTGAATCTGGACCTCATATTTTGACAAACAATTTTCTTCCTGGATGTCCTCACTGATTGATACCCTTACCTTTGGTCACTTTTGGTTCAAACTCAACAGGATAATCCATTTTTAAACTGGGTTGTCCTTTCAATTCAAACTCCAATACTCCATGATCTAGAAGAAGTTGGACTCAACGTTTGAAGGTAGAACAATTCTCAATAGAATGTCCTTGAATTCCAGCATGATATTCACAACGAACGTTGATGTCATACCAACTTGGATATGGAGGTCGCAAAGGTTTCACATAAAGTGGTGCTACTTCTCGGGCTTATAATAGTTCATCTTACAATTCCTTATATGATATTGGGATGGAATCACAACGAGAGCCACCTCTCAACATGGGTTGAATTGGAGTTTCCAGTTTTATTTCCCCTGATGTTGGAAGTAAACTATCAAACACCAACGAGTTCTGACTGCATGTATTCTTTTCATCCTTCTTGGTATTTCCAAACAATTTGTTGATATGAACAATGATTGTGCGTGATTTCTCATACTGACTAGAATCATCAGGTTCTAAAGTAGTCCCTTGCGTATATGACACCTCGAGATTGTTTTCATTGAGTTCTTTCTTTTCTTTTGTAGAAGTCTCTCTTCCTTTGGACAAAACATCTATTCTATCCATCATCTTGGACATTTGCTCTTTTATCTCTCTTATCTCCTTGTGCTCTTCGTCAGACATATGATCTTTATGTGCGCAACTCTCCACTATTTTCGAAGCTTTCTCAGGATGCCATTTCTTGATTGTGTTATAGTCTGTTTGATCACGAAACCCCTTGTCTGTCATGAAAACCTTTTACTATGATGACCACTCACAAATCAATACCTTTTGAATATGTCATGATCATGCAATGCAGACAAAGAGAAAAACAACATAAAAAACAGGTTAGTACAAATAAGATAGCAAAAGGACAAAAAGCAACAATAGCAAAATAAATAAATTGAAGCTAATAAGAATGAAAATGCGAATACAAATACAAATGCAAATGCAAATGCACAAAGTGTTAATTCCAAAAGTGACCACCATAGAACAACCTTCATTTAGACAACAAGAATTCAGTACACCATGTAGCCAAAATATATAAATGTGATTCTTCATTCCTTCATTTCCTTGAGACGTACTCTTCATGGAATCTAACATTGCACCAAAAGTTGTCGCCGTATTTTATCACCTTTGATGACGCCAGATTTCCTTAAATTGAATCTTGAGGTCTCTATTTTTACTTTCAATACGAAGTGGTATTCATGTCTTTGTGAAGGGTATTCTTGTCTTTGTATAACTTTATCTATCTTCTGAGGGAATATCTTGGCCTTCACTACTTTAAAGGAAGTCTTCAATCAACTTCATATTTCTTCATTCATCGGATGTCCTTCTTCATGGATCATTTGAACATCTTTGGATCTCCCAGTTTTGACTACATGGTTGAGAATTTCTTGTCTCAATATATCCAGCTTCTTATTAGTCAATCACTTGCGAATTAACACCTTGTGATGACATGAAGATGCGAATGCAATAAAATCAAAATAAAATAGACATAGAACAAAAATGGGTTAGTACACATAATATCATCAACAAAATAATAAATATCATAATCTTTAAATAAAACCTACCCTAACATGCTGGCTACCAAATCATGCTTTAGTAGATCCTACCCAATATGATATCTACCCCATGCTTTGTTATTCACAAAAATCCTAACTGCATGATATCTAATCCGCATACTTGTTCGAGAAAAATAAACCTAACCGCATGATTTCTAGTTCGCATACATTTATTCGAAAAGCAAAAACATATTACTCAAAAAAGCTTTTCCTTGTGTACCCTCCTCATGGGACTCTTAAGGTTCGGGTTAGGCTCAACCTAAATTCAGGCTCTATGTTCACTATATGATGGGTTTGGTTCTAAAGTAATAGGTTCTCGAATTGTCCTTGTCGGTGCCCCCTTGGACTACCGAACCCTCAATCCTGGCCTATCATAAGCTTTAGGGGATCGAGTTCAATTTCGAGGGAACACACCTCCTTATGTCCATACGGAGGTGAATACCATCACGAGGACCATAAGACGTGAGCTCCAGGAGCGATCCACTATCCCATGCGGATATGAAAACCACACGAGGGCATAGTCTCTCACTCCTACTTAAATAAGACGGAGCGGGGTTTTAGCTCATGTCATGAAAACGCAGCTGTGCAGTGTGTGAGGAAAAGCAAAAAAACACATAATAAAAGCACTCAAAATCAATTCCCAAAACACACAATTAATCTGAAACCATTAACAAACAGATCAATACAACTATTTAATTGTTAATAGAATTAAATTAAAAAAAATCAAAATATAAACAAAACTTATTAAAAATCAAACAAGGGATCAAAAACCAAATTAAAACAAATTTATAACCTTCAATTGTAAAGACAATTAACTAATCGACTATCGGCCTGACTCTCTAAAAAATGTCCCCAGCAGAGTCGTTAAGCTGTCGAAACGATTTTTTTTTTCTGAAAGGTGAAAAAGTGAGATTTTAAAAACCACATTAATTCTTAATTATCCTATTTCAATTGATTTTTAATTTAAAAACAAATGTTATTTAAAAGACCTTTCGTTTCGAAAAAATTTTGGATTTCCTTTACGATAAAAAAAATACGGTTCAAAGAGTCGCCACCAATCTTTGATTAGGGTGTGATTGGGCACCCAAAAATGTTTGTTATTTTAAATAAAAATTAATTTTAATTAAAACAACAAATTAATGTATGCGTTACCAAAATCTGAGTTCGGGAGTCGGTTACGTACATGGAAGGATTAGCACCCCCACAACGCCCTAAAATGGTACCTAGTCAATTAATTAATGTCTTTGCATTGAACTTGACAAATTCGAACTTGATTTGATTTATGATCCCGAAAAAATGCGAATTTTAAAATGAAAATTAGTAATGTTAAATTATTTCATATCGAGAAGGAATAATTTATCAATACTTGAGAAAATTAATTCCTACTCAAATCAAAATAATATAATATTAAAATTTCATTATAATATTCAAATGCACCCAAATAAAATAAATTAAAATTACCAAGTCGTTTTAGAAAGATAAAGAATGTTCGATTATTTACAAATATCGAGACTAGATCTTAAAAGCTATAACAACCTTTTCTCGATAAATTTAAATAGTCGAACATTTCTTTTTCTTCCATTCCCAAATTTTAGGTGAAGAATCGATTTTTTAGGTTTCACTTTCGAGATACACTTTTATTTTAAAATCATTAAAAGCACACCTCGAATGCGTTATGCCAACCCGCTTAAAACAATTTTAAATTAAAAGTGTATTACCCTTAATCCAATTATGTAATATGTCGAGTTATGCAAATGAGGTTACCATGCGAATCGTGCAAAAAATGTCATACTAAAATTAATTAAACAAAATAAAAAATGACATACAACGTGACATACAAAAAAATTGTAGACATATTTTTAAATTTAAAATTATAAACCATGCATACTAATCTATAATGTACAAATATGACTCAAATATAAAAACAAAAACATAACATGCTAAACTAAAAATTTAAAAAGTGTATATACATATTAGAATTAGGACTAAATTTAACTAAATGTAAAATTCGACATACAAATTAAAACTAAGTAAGGATCTAAATGAAACAAGCGTATAAATGAGGAATCTGCACCGAAATAATCTAACAAAATTATAACTAAAACTAAAAACTGGAAAATAACTAAATTAGGATAAACACAAAAGGTTAATTCAAAAGTAGCCCTAAATGTGACTAAAGTGTAAAACAAGCTTAAAATTTGGGTACTGCAAAACTGATTTTACCAAGCAAATTTGATGGCCAAAAATTAATTTACCCATAAACCTTAATATATAATCTAAACTAAAAACCTAAACTAAATCTAAGCTTAAGTAAATCTTGCGCAGGAAAGCACTGCCGCTCAAGCTCCCTTCTTCATTCTCTCCACTCTTCGTCTCTCTCTCGGCCATACACAGTGTCGTTTGAAGCCCAAGCCTTCTCCGACCACCATACTCAGCGACCTAGTAACCTAAATCAACCACCTAACAACCCTTAACCTTAATCTCATTCTTCTAACTTCTAATTCAATGTCTAAAACATCCAAAACATATTCCAAAAGCCTCACCAGAACACCCAATCGCTCAGTCACTCTTCTCATTCTTCTAACACATGACATCGACCCAAATACCAACAACCCCTATTCGACACTACGCTCAACTCTTCAACGACAGTGGTATGGCACTCGAAACACTAGAGTAAATTTAAATCTTATTTTTTCTATTTTTTATCTTTAAACCCCAATATATGATAACCCCAAATCAAAAAAAAAATGACAGGCACAGACTCAAACCACTCACAGTAATTCTACCCAACTTCGGTAACTTTGACAACTCGGCAATGAGACCCTAAAGTCTACGACCCATTTACTTCAATGACGCACCGAAGGTAAGTATTTCTGTTTTTAAGCTTTATAATTTGTATTTAGTTTAAAAAAAATTATTAAAACAGATGAAGAAACATACTAACGTAATCATAGAGGAAAAAAAACCTTGTAGGAACTGAATTCCACTTTGTATTGCTTTGATTTGATGAAAAATGGGATTGTTTCCTTTGATCTTCGAACAGGAATAAAATACCACTGTACAATGTTTTTTCGTCTGTTGCTTTTCTCTCTAAAAACAAAGAATCAGTAGGGTCAGTTTTCTTTTTTGTTCACTCAGTTAATTGCCTTTCCAAAAAATTCATCCATGGTTCTTTTCGTTTTCCTCTTGTGATGGCCGGTATATCTCTCCGATAATTCTCTGTTTGTGTAAAAAAAGAACTCACTTCTCCTCTTTTTCTGTGTTTCCCCCTTTTCCAGTGGTTAATACTCTCTAAAAAACCATCCCCGTTGATAGTGATCTTTTTTCAATAAACCAACTCCCCCATTTACAGTTTCTAGTGGTTAATTCCTTATAACTATTTTTTGGTTTTCAAGGGCTTCACGTGGCCCACGCTGTCGGGTCATTGGTTTGGACCTTAAACTGGTTTAGGCTCATCTAGGCTCTCATGGCTTCGAGTCTGCTCCGACTTGGCCCCAGACAAATCGAGTATCTACAGCTAAGATAGATCCAGTACCCTTTTACTAGGAAAAGAAATGTAAACAAGAAAAACTCTCTAGGGTAGGTGTTTACAAAATGTAAGCTCACAAGAACAAAATTTACAAAAGAATAGAAAAATAAGAATGAAAAATTGTTCTCTTGTGTTTGAATGCTTGGATAACTGTTCTCTATCTTCTTCAAGTGTCCTCAGCTTATTTTTATAGCTTGAAATGAGTTGGAAGTCGTATCTATCTATTGGGGATGTTTTGGAGCCGTTGTGGATTAATTTTCTGTAAAATAAGGCTGTCAAGAACTAGAAGTATCGGTACTCCACTATGGGGTATCGATACTACTTTTTTTAAATTCAAATTAACTAGCGGTTGCTAGCCATTGGAGCCTTGTAGTATCGATAATGTTTTAAGGGTATCAGTACTACTTTTTACTATGGTATCGATACCCTTTCATGATATCAATATCATTTTTGCATTCTGGAATCTGAGTCTTCAAGCTAGTATCGATACTACCATGATGGTATTGGTACTACATTTCCCTATGGTATCGATACCAGAAGAACATTATCGGTACCGTTCATGTGGTATCGATACTGCAAAGAACAATATCAATACTTCTTTGTATTTTGTACTCAATTCCAATTTAAATGGACTTTGAATTAATTATGAAATCTTTGAAAAACTTTGAATAAATTCAATTCAAGTCTATAAACATTTTGCCTTAATTGTTATATCAAAATTTAGTTCTGTACCTTGGTTAATCTCATATTTATAGTGTAGTTTTTCCATCCAAAACTACCCATTAATTGAAGACATCCCACACGTCCATGCGTAACTCTCAAAGAGGTAGTGAAAACGTGGGGTGACATGAACCACTCTAAGGCAACAATTTAATTAACTACTCATATTCTCCCACTTAGTTCATTTTTGTCAATGAGTACTCAAATTCGAATATGATGCATGAATCTTGACGATTTTTCTCTTAAAATTTAACTAGTATCTTCTTTGTATCAAAATGTATCATATATAAATAATCTATCCAAATTTCTTAATGAATAAACCTAATGCTTATTCTAGGTCTAAACTTTAGTGATATTTCTCGAAATAACTAAATTAATATGCACACAACAAAATGAGAAACATCAAACTTAATAGAGTTTCATTAAAACTATTCCTACAATAAATTTACAAAGTATAAACAAATATTATAGTGACAAGATGATCCTTAAATATATGTGGTGGCATGCCTTTAGTTAAAAGATCATCTAATAATTACTTAATGTTAATATGCTCAATGACCACTTTATTTTATTTAACACGTTTTCTTATGGCTAGATACTTAATGTCTATGTGTTTACTTCGACTTCCACTTTTGTTATTCTTAGTCATAAAGATAGTAGTCGAAATGTCATAATATATCATTACACTATAAGAAAATATACCTTTAATGGCACACGAACGATGACACACGCTAATTTACGACTTGCAAAAAATGTGTCATAAAAAATGTCATGTTTCTTAAAATCTGAACGATTTATGACTTACAATAATGTGTGTCATATTTAATAGTCATAATACAAAAAATTTCAAAAACACGGAGTACACTTTTAATTGTGTGTCATCTGTAAAAGTCGTCTTTTAATTTCCCCCCCATAATTTTCATCCTTTCTCGCTTCTTCCCCCTTATCATCAGTTCACACTTTTGCATTCATGTTACCAAGAAACACGATATTGAAAGATCAGATGGAGAATGCTTCTTCCCCAAAACCTACCCCTCCAAAATCCAAACGAAAGCACCCAAAATCATCTAAGGATGACCAATTGGCTAGCTTCAAAGGGGTCAGTACTCTTTCTCATCTTTTTAATTTGATGGTATTTCAACGAAATACTATAAATTCTTTGATGTCCTGACTTTGCTTGGGGAAAACCGCAATATTGTGGAGATAAGCAAAAAGAAGATGAGTTGTTTTCCTTGCTTTAATCCTCGTTCTAAAGATTCAAGGATCGACATTGACAATGGAAATCGAACCACTTCTCTCCATTCCACTGTTTCCTCAGGTTCTCTTTTCATTTCCCTTTTTCTCATTACTTTTCCGTACAATCTTGCTTATCTGTTAACTTGTTCTTCATTTTTGTAACCAGTTTCCTGCGCTACGAGAAGAAAGGCAATTCTAAAAGGTAATGTTAAGGATTCTAACACCAAATTTCTCGGGAAACTTTCTTCTTTCCCAGTGGATTTGATTATTAGTTTGTTCGAAATTTTGGTAACAGAGCATAAGAAAGGAAGTGATCAGGGACATGGCTCCAAAGGCAATAGGACGTGTAGTTTCACATTCCGGGAGTTAGCAACAACAATAAGGAATTTCAGGGAAACCAATTTGCTTGGGGAAGGAGGATTCAGAAAAGTATTCAAAGGTCGATTGGAAAATGGGAGGTAAATTTTCTGCTTTTCTTTTTAATTTCATGTATATGTTTTGTCATATTTCCTGCATATGTTGTCTATATCACTTATTGTGTAACTTTTGAAGTATATGGCTTTTTTGACAAGAGGATCGCCCAGGAGGTTGCTGGAGATGCTTTGGGCGAGGTATGTGGCTAACTATTTTTGTTTTTTTATATATTTTTGAAGTAATGATTGATCTGTTTGAGTTAATAGAAATTTCCACTGGCTTTGACAGGAATTCAAGGGATACGTTTTCAAGATCATGGGAGGTTGCAACAAGCAAGGGTTTCCAATGAAGCAGGATGTTCTAACTCCTGGCCGTGTACGTCTTTTGTTGCATAGAGGTGAGCTTGCTGCTGATCATTGTAAAATATATTTCTCTGATTAGGGTAAGCATTTGATTGAGCCGAGTTGTATTAAAAAAATGAGTAGTTGAGTTTATGAGTTTTATTTTGTCAGTCGAGATTAATTTGAAATTTTATCAAATGGAGTTGAATAAATTTTACTGAATCGATGAAGCACCAATGTGACCTATGTATTGCGTTAAGCCTTAGTGCTTCATTAAGCTTCTGTGGATTGGGATGTTGGTTTGTAAGCCTTCATAAATTATTCCTCTTCAAAATGCGGAGTTGATTCATTTATATTGTTTAAGAGCAGGTACCCTATGTTTCTGTGGATATGGAAGATGTAATGGTGAACGCAGAAGGAAGTCTGTTCGTGGATGCATTGTCAGCCAACACCTGTCTATTTTAAACTTGGTTATAGTGAAGAATGGAGAAAATGATTTGCCCGGGCTTACTGACACTGAAAAACCGAGGATGAGAGGTCCAAAGAGAGCATCCAAGATCAGAAAGCTCTTTAACATTTCCAAGGAAGATGATGTCTGGAAGTACGTCAACACTTACAGGAGGACTTTCACCACAAAATCTGGTAAAGTTTCTTTTTCTACCTTAGATGATCTCTATATATAAGCAACCATGTTGATGATTTATGTTATATTGGTTACTCGAGCATTATCCAATTATATTATTAATATTAAACTGTCTACTTCGACTTTTCAATACTGACTCAAACCCAACAAACTTGGATCTGTATCTAACTTGATACAGTTTTGTGTTAAACTGTCAATTACCTGAACCCAAAAAATGTTAGAAACCAAAATGATCAAAACCTGAAATGACTTGTACTTGGAATCACCTAATTCCAAAATGATCAAAACTTGAATTGTACCTTCTTCAACATAAACAATGCGCTTAATGTGCACAATATGTTGAGATTTTCTTAGATGTTTTTCATGACGGGATGTAATGTTAAAATTCATGCACGTATTGCATTTGCAAGCCTCAGTCACCCACTAGTGGCAATTTCATTATCGAACATTTAGTTACTGATCAGTAGTGTTTTATGTGATTTTAAAGGCAAGAAGGTCAGTAAAGCTCCAAAAATCCAGCAGCTGGTGACTCCATTGACACTTCAGAGGAAGCAAACTAGAATTGCAGATAAGAAGAAGAGAATCGCCAAGGCAAAGTCAGAGGCAGTTGAGTACCAGAAACTGGTTGGCATGAGGCTGAAGGAGCAGCGAGAGCGTCGTAGTGAGAGTTTAGCCAAGAGGAGGTCCAAGCTCTTTGCTGCTTCTAAGCCTTCTGTTGTTTCTTAGATTGCCTTCGAAGTTTTAGTGAACAATGGAAATGGTTAGTACTCAACTTTTTTGATGTTATAAGCTGAGAAATTTTGCTTAATTTTCAATGTTCTGTAATAATGCTTCGAATGTTGAAAGAGATAATCGAGAATGGACTTGAAGTGCTGGTCAATAAGAATTTAAGCAAACTTTTCTGATACATATCTGTCATATCATACATACACATTAGTCATACAACTATCATATGGACTAGTATATTTTCTTGTAGAATAAAGAATACAACTATCATACATAAATATTTCTTGTATCATATACATTTTTCATATCATACATACACATACTCCCGTCTCAACAATATATGCAAATGCAACTAACTGTAGGAATGCCAATTAAGTGTGTCACAATAAAATGTGTTTTTTTGTTACATTGTCCTCATTTCCAGAACTTAGTGGTCTCTTTATGACCTGAAACTAAAGATCCATTGTGTTTTTTTTGGCTTTGTATTTTACCTACAGAGGCGAAATATAAATTTGAGAGCATAGATATTATTTTTCTATGCAAGATTCATCTTCCATTGTTTTGCCTAGTTTTGTAATGCATTTTCCTCTCCCTTAATCTTGCCATGCAGGTTGTAGTTCGTGTCAAAATGATGTTTGAAATGTAAGTGTTATTCTTTATCTAAAATAGCTGTTATTATTTTCAATTACTGCTTAGCTACAATATCGATTTTCTCTTTCCTAAACAAATGTTCTCGATGTTGTAGATATACAACATGTGTAATACCTATAAGTGCATTCTTTGCATCAAGTCTTTGGTAAGTATTTAACTGTGGTATGACTGGAATTTGTGTTTGGTGTGTGGTGTAGTGTTTTCCTTATTATGGTGTGGTTTGTGTTGTGTAATGAGTTACTTCTGTCAGCAAAAAGTACATACTGCTTGAAAATCCTGTCGAGACTGAAAGCAGAGTATTACTTGTGAACTTTTGATTGTTTCAGACTCTTTTTGTTTTAAGTATAATATTGTTCCTCAATGATCTGTCTGTTTTCCTATCCTAATGGTTGTTAAAGAGTTACTGCACCCAAGTTGGTAGGTTGACTTGAGTTTGTGAAAATTCTCAACTAAAAAAACCTGGATGATTATTGTTAAGCTCAAATCAAGTATAGATGCAGTAGTAGTACCTTCTACATGTATTTTTTTTATCTTTTATTTTGTTTGGTGTACATGTATTGTACCTGCTTATTATGTATTGGTTGTGCAAAATTTTGACATCTTTGTTTTATTTTGCTTATCATTTGTTGATATTGTTTTTCCATATTCTAAGCATCCTCATTTTTTTGTTGTCAATATAGGTTTAACAGCACTGCGTATTTGCACATATCTGTGGCTTTTATCCAGATGCTCAAAGCTCTAAGTATGTGGAAACAAAGTGCATTATTGTATATATATAATGGTTATATGTTCTTTCTCAATGTCGTATTTTCTTTGTTTTCTTTGACTAATCGTTTATTGTAAACTATTTGTAGTGTGAATATATTGTATACAAATGGATTGCTTATATATAATATGATATATATATTTAGTATTATGAGACATTAAATGTGATTTAGTTTGATTATTTGTCAATCTACAATATATATATATATATATATATAATTTACGAAATACAATCACGACACACTAATGTAAGTCATACAAATGTGTGTCATCTTCATTTATGACGGGTGCTTCAATGACACGCAATGTAAGTCATACATGCGTGTCATAAATTTATGACACACAAATGTATGTCAAGTAGATTTATAATGGGGGCTTCAATGACGCTCAATGAACGTCATAAATATGCGTCATAAATGTGTGTCATAAATGCGTGTCATAGATTTATGTCACACAATTGCGTGTCATCTAAAATTCATGTCGGTGGCTTCAACGACAGTTATTTGTGTATCGTCTGCACCCATAGATGACGCGCAATGCGCGTAATTAAAGGGGTTTTTTCTACTAGTGTTAATGACCTAGAAATTGAATCCACAAGTATAAGTCCAGAAATAAAGCTCTTTAACCATACTCCATGCGAGGTAGCTTCAAAATATGACATGAACTCATCCTCCATAGTGAAAGTAGAAATTAAGGTTTGTTTGACAATCCTCCAAGATATAACTCCACTAGTAAACATAAACATATAATATGATGTTGATTTATGTGAATCAACACAACCAACAAAGTTTGAATCGAAGAGGCCAATCACCTTCAAACTATCTGATCGTTTGTACGTAAGCGTGTAGTCCTTTGTCCCTTTTAGGTATCTCAAAACTTTCTTTATAGCTTTCTGGTGGTCAATATTCATATTACTCTAATATCTTCCCAAAATCCTAACTACAAATGCAATGTCAGGTCTTGTACAAACTTGAGCATACATTAGGCTTCCAACAACAGAATCATATGAAATGTTTTTCATTTTCTTTCTCTCAAAGTCATTTTTCGGGCATTGATTCAAATTGAATTTATCACCCTTCACGATATGAGCAACACTAGGTGAACAATATTTCATCCGAAATCTTTTTAAAACTTTGTTGATTTAGGTTTCTTGAGATGGACCTAAGATAACTCGATGTCTATCATGATGAATATCAATGTCAATGACATAAGATGCATCACCCATATCTTCCGTATCAAAAGTTTTATAAAGAAATTGTTTCACCTCATGTAGCATACACTTGTCATTTGTTGCAAGTAAAATATCACCCACATATAAAATAAGGAAACAAATTTTACTTTCATTGACCTTATGGTATATATATTGATCCATTATATTCTCAACAAAACTAAATGAAGAGATAACTTTATGGAATTTTAAATACCACTGTCAAGATGCTTGTTTCAATTCATATATGGATTTTTTTTTTACTTTCATGTCAATTGTTCAACATGAATAGAGAAGATTCCTTTAAGTTGTTTCATGTACCTCTTCCTCTAGGTCATCATTGAGAAAGGTATTTTTCACATCCATTTGTTGTAACTCAATGTTAAAATAAGCTTTAATGCTAACACGATACATAAGGAATCTTTCTTAGATATTGGACTAAAAATCTTAGTGTAATTGATTCTTTCTTGCTGAGTAAATCCTTTCATAACGAGTCTTGTTTTATACCTTTCAATGTTGCTCATTGTGTTTCTTTTTGTTTTAAAGACCCATTTACATTCAATGGCTTTTACACCATTACACAATAATACAAGATCTGAAACATCGTTTCTTTTCATGTAATTCATCTCATCATTCATAACATTGTTCCATAATTTTTATTCTTTGCAACTCATGACTTGTTGAAACGACTCGGGATCATTTACAGCTTCAATATTAAAGTCGCTCTTGTGATGAAGCATGTAAAGCTATATGTATCGTAAGTAATCATCTATGAAAATGATGAAGTGTTTATGACCTTGTACATCCATATCTTGGAAATAAATGTCAAAATGAATGATTTTCAATATAGTCAAAATCCTCTTGTCATCTTTCTTTGACTTGTTAGTCTGCTTACCCTTAATGCTTTTTATATAAGCATCAAAATTAGAAAAATCTAAGGTAATACATACCCTCCATCATTTACTAATCTCTTAATTCTTTCAATGGATATGTATCGATCTTTGGTGCCATAAGATAGAGAAATCTTCATTTATAACACAACATGTAACATCCCAAACTATAGGTTAGTGACTAAATGGTAAAGTTTCAGAATTTGGTGATTAAAGTAGAAGAATGGATTAGTTCAATGATTTATCTGGAAATAAATCCTAAAAATTGTTAGTAATTATCAAATGAAGTAGAGGACAAAATGGTTATTTAACTAATAAATGAATTAAAAATAAATATGATAAGGATATATATGTTAGAGGGGATAAGGATGAAGAGATATTCTCTTCATCTTCTTCTTCTTCTTCATGTACGAGAGAAAGAAAGAGCCAAGCTTGCAAAGGTAAGATTCTTTGTTAGCTGATTATTTGTTAATTTTAAGAGTGGGTTTTGATCATTAGGTAATACTTAAGCTTATGGAAAGCTTAAGTTGTCCTAAAATCAAAAGATAAAGAAGTTATGAAAGATTAAAGAAAATGAGTTTCTTAAGGAAATTCTGGAAAAGAGTTAGTAAGTGAATTTTGAGAAGGAATTTGACTTGTCATCAATCTAAGTAAGAGATATGAAGTAATAGAATTGGATTTGAAACATGTTGCAAAATTGATGTAATTATTGAATTACATATGGAAGATAGGATTTTAAGGTTTAAGATGAAATAAATGAATATAGATTGGTTTAAGTATGTGTACTAGAGTTAAGAATGAAAAAGGGGATGATATATGAAGTGTTTGAGAGGAAATGAAGTAATTTTCGTGCTGAAAAATGATTTCTGGGTTAGGGGGAATCGGTACCCATTCAAAGGGGTACCGATACCCTCTCAAACGACAGAATTCCAGAATGTCATGAGGGTATCGATACCCCCAGTAGGGAATCGATACCCCCTAAAGGAAAAATGTGAATATTGGTTTAATAAGTTTGTTTAAGATTGCTAGTATCCAATTACAAGGTGTAGGTATCTAATGATTGCCTCCAAATGTACATTTATGTAGATTCTGCGCGTAAAGCAATTCCGGAACATTTGACAAGTAAGATCGATCAAGGGAAAGATAAGAGATTGGAATTGACTAGTGATACCAAGGTGAGTGCATACTAGTGATATGTAGTGTTTAATGGAAATAAGACTTGCGATGAGTCTATTTCCTAGAGTAATATGCTTGAAGTCATGGACATGATTATGTGTTGTTATAATTATATGTGATTATCCGTATTAGATTGATTGTATGTATGCATGACTAAAGATAATGATATGCTTTGTATATGTTATGTGATTATGAATAGGTAGAAAGGAAACAAATGATGATATAAGAATCTATTATAAGATATATGATATGAAAATATGATAGTGAGCTATGTGAAAGAACTATGAGATATATGAGTTATATAGAAAATATATGCGAACAAGATATGACATCTATGTTTATATGAAACAATGCAAGGTGATATGAGCTATGTGAGATATGAATATAAGATCATATGAGAAGTGAAAAGAATTACATGAAAATAGACTAAGTGATTACATGTATATGTGAAAGAAGCTATATGATACGATCTATGTGATTACATGCAACATATGATATTAGATATATGTTTACACATACATGTGGTATGTGACAGAAGAGAAGGAACATGTGATTATGAGATCAATGATTACACGTACATGTGATACATGACTGAAAAGAAAAGCTATGTGTTTATAAGAGAAAGAATATGAATAAGTAATGTGAACTGTTATAAATGATAATGCCCATTTTATGTGATATGAGAGCTAGGGGTATAGTTGGCATGCCAAGGGTCGAGGGTTTACCTATGTTCTTCGGGACATATGGACTGTTTACCTATGTTCTTCGGGACATATGGACTGTTTACCTATGTTCTTCGGGACATATGGACTGATTACCTAGGTTTTTCGGAATCTATGGACTGGTTCTTTGGGACATTGATCGAGCTGTGGTGACAACATATGTGTGCACAACCTCAATGTACTCACATACCTTAAGTTCTCACTAGTGTACATGGGCTAATAAAGTGATTAAACAAGCATACGGAAGGTGATATGTATACGATGGGTTTATAAATGGTTATCAAAGGTAAGTAGTTTGAAATGTGTTACATGAACCATATGATGTTATGTGTGTTTCTTAATGATAATGATGGTATATGTTTATGTATGCTTTATGTTATATGAAATATTATATGTTTTATATACCTCACTAAGTCAACGACTTAGCGTGTGATTGTTTCACACGTAGGTTTCGAGAAGAGTAAAGGGTAATGCGGGGCAAAACAGGTCAGTTCTCCTTACCAAATGTCAGATCAGAAAATATATGTACTGTATATAGAGTGTAGTTGGCATGTAGTCTAAAGATATAAATTGTATGAACTCTGATATATATTTGTAAACGTTTTGAATAAGTTAAATGTTATAAAAGTTTTTAAATTACTCACTATTTTATACGAATAAATGTTTGAAAAGTCAATGTGACACTTCGGACTCGTATCCGGGTCGGATACAGGTTGGGGGTGTTACATTTAATGGTATCAGAGTGACGGTTTAGCCGATTCTAGGCTAAAAACGAAGTCGAAAGTGTTTTAAAAAGTGTACATGCCAACACAAAGTGAAAAATTTTCTGATCTGATAGGGTAAGGAGTGTGCTGTCTTGTTAATAGAGTTAAATTGTTATGTTATATAAGATAAGTGAATATTGAGAATGATTTATGAAATTTATATATATGTTTATATGATATGATGGATGATATGTGAACATATGCAATTGACATATGTTATACAATATGAATTGGATGAGCATATGCACACGTGATATCTGATAGAAGAAATGATATGAGCACATGAAAATATGAGAATTTCCAAAGTGAAATACAAGACGATAGACCTGAAGGTAATAGCATTCACCTGCCCTGGCCAGGCAGGGAGAAGAGCGAAAACCTCAGGGAATGTCTGTATAAGATTAGAGAATGATTCATAATGTTGAATGATATTCCGATGTGTTTTTAATTGTATACTTCGTTAACTCATAGAATGAATGTATCGAAATAGTTAAAAGAGTTATGAGCACCCGATCTCAAGGGTGAATTTGAGGAAGGCTCTGTTGTTACAGACCTTTGGATATATGATATGAAGATAATGCTAGAAGATGTTCATTTCTCCATAGTGGAGAAATTAAATTGAGAAGTTTGTTATTATGTGGATAAGATGGAATATGGTGAACGAGTGTCACCATAAGGATGTTAAAAGATCAAGTGACGCGGTTATTGTTTGTAAAAGAGTTTGTATTCTAGATGGAAAGAGTTAGCATTGGCTAACAAGAGTATGTGATGAAAATGTAATGGAATTATAATATATTGACAGGTTATGATAACCAAATATGAAGAGGATTTGGATATAGTTGTATAGTTTGATCATAGTAAGGTGTTGTGGTAAAGAAGATAAAGATTTGTATGTTTGAAGGAAATACAAGTACAATAGATGATAAGAATGAGTAAAAGTTTGGATTGTGGTGAATTAATTAGAAAATGAGGAAAGAAATCAATTGATTGATTTTGATTTTGAGTGATAAGAATTGATGTTACTGTCTATAGGATAAGTAACATTATATGAATGAAATCAGAGTTACGAATTTGAAACAAAGGGATAGTATTGTGTATAAGAAAGAGTGTGGATATGATAAGGATTTGTACTTTAGAATGAAAGAGTTAGCGTTGACTAACAAGATTTTGTGATGAAATTGTATTGGATATAATTGTATATTTTGATTACGTAAATGTGATATAGTGAATGAAGTGAGGATTCGTATGGAAGTGTAAATGATAAGTTCGATATAGAAACACGAAAAGTGTGCAATGTGATGTGAAAATATTATTTGACTCCTTAAAGTATATGTTTAATCACAATTGAAGAAGATTTAAAGTTGTGTTTTGGTCAAATGATGACGAAATACAAGTTTGGTATGGTTATAAGGTAATTAGAGAGTTATGAAGAAATAGATGGATTTATGATATAGAGTGATGAGATGGATGTTACTGTCAATGTGATGAGTGACATTATATGGAATTTTAGAAAGGTCAAAGGAAAAATGCATAATCGAATGAGAGAAAAGACAACAATGGATTGGTATTACTGGTTATTATTTATATGATAAGCAACAGAAGATGAATGTATAAACGAAAAAGATAGTTGGAAAATTAAAGGATTGAAAAGTAAGTTTATGATGATGACAAGAAAGAATAAGTCAGGGAAGCAACATAAGAACATTAGAAGATATGTTCTTATTAAGATGTGCAGTGAAAATTCGAGGACGAATTTTCTTATAAGGAGGGGAGAGTTGTAACATCCCAAACTATGGGTTAGTGACTAAATGGTAAAGTTTCAGAATTTGGTGATTAAAGTAGAAGAATGGATTAGTTCAATGATTTATCTGGAAATAAATCCTAAAAATTGTTAGTAATTATCAAATAAAGTAGAGGACAAAACGGTCATTTAACTAATAAATGAATTAAAAATAAATATGATAAGGATATATATGTTAGAGGGGATAAGGATTAGAGATATTCTCTTCATCTTCTTATTCTTCTTCATGTACGAGAGAAAGAAAGAGCCAAGCTTGCAAAGGTAAGATTCTTTGTTAGCTGATTATTTGTTAATTTTAAGAGTGGGTTTTGATCATTAGGTAATACTTAAGCTTATGGAAAGCTTAAGTTGTCCTAAAATCAAAAGATAAAGAAGTTATGAAAGATTAAAGAAAATGAGTTTCTTAAGGAAATTCTGGAAAAGAGTTAGTAAGTGAATTTTGAGAAGGAATTTGACTTGTCATAAATCTAAGTAAGAGATATGAAGTAATAGAATTAGATTTGAAACATGTTGCAAAATTGATGTAATTATTGAATTACATATGGAAGATAGGATTTTGAGGTTTAAGATGAAATAAATGAGTATAGATTGGTTTAAGTATGTGTACTAGAGTTAAGAATGAAAAAGGGGATGATATATGAAGTGTTTGAGAGGAAATGAAGTAATTTTCGTGCTGAAAAATGATTTCTGGGTTAGGGGGAATCGGTACCCATTCAAAGGGGTACCAATACCCTCTCAAACGACAGAATTCCAGAATGTCATGAGGGTATCGATACCCCCAGTAGGGAATCGATACCCCCCTAAAGGAAAAATGTGAATATTGGTTTAATAAGTTTGTTTAAGATTGCTAGTATCCAATTACAAAGTGTAGGTATCTAATGATTGCCTCCAAATGTACATTTATGTAGATTCTGCGCGTAAAGCAAATCCGGAACATTTGACAAGTAAGATCGATCAAGGGAAAGATAAGAGATTGGAATTGACTAGTGAGACCAATGTGAGTGCATACTAGTGATATGTAGTGTTTAATGGAAATAAGACTTGCGATGAGTCTATTTCCTAGAGTAATATGCATGAAGTCATGGACATGATTATGTGTTGTTATAATTATATGTGATTATTCGTATTACATTGATTGTATGTATGCATGACTAAAGATAATGATATGATTCGTATATGTTATGTGATTATGAATAGGTAGAAAGGAAACAAATGATGATATAAGAATCTATTATAAGATATATGATATGAAAATATGATAGTGAGTTATGTGAAAGAACTATGAGATATATGAGTTATATAGAAAATATATGCGAACAAGATATGACATCTATGTTTATATGAAACAATGCAAGGTGATATGAGCTATGTGAGATATGAATATAAGATCATATGAGAAGTGAAAAGAATTACATGAAAATAGACTAAGTGATTACATGTATATGTGAAAGAAGCTATATGATACGATCTATGTGATTACATGCAACATATGATATTAGATATATGTTTACACATACATGTGGTATGTGACAGAAGAGAAGGAACATGTGATTATGAGATCAATGATTACACGTATATGTGATACGTGACTGAAAAAAAAATATATGTGTTTATAAGAGAAAGATTATGAATAAGTAATGTGAACTGTTATAAATGATAATGCCCATGTTATGTGATATGAGAGCTAGGGGTATAGTTGGCATGCCAAGGGTCGAGGGTTTACCTATGTTCTTCGGGACATATGGACTGTTTACCTATGTTCTTCGGGACATATGGACTGTTTACCTATGTTCTTCGGGACATATGGACTGATTACCTAGGTTCTTCAGAATCTATGGACTGGTTCTTCGGGACATTGATCGAGCTATGGTGACAGCATATGTGTGCACAACCTCAATGTACTCACATACCTTAAGTTCTCACTAGTGTACATGGGCTAATAAAGTGATTAAACAAACATACGGAAGGTGATATGTATACGATGGGTTTATAAATGGTTATCAAAGGTAAGTGGTTTGAAATGTGTTACATGAACCATATGATGTTATGTGTGTTTCTTAATGATAATGATGGTATATGTTTATGTATGCTTTATGTTATATGAAATATTATATGTTTTATATGCCTCACTAAGTCAACGACTTAGCGTGTGATTGTTTCACACGTAGGTTTCGAGAAGAGTAAAGGGTAATGCGGGGCAAAACAGGACAGTTCTCCTTACCAAATGTCAGATCAGAAAATATATGTACTGTATATAGAGTGTAGTTGGCATGTAGTCTAAAGATATAAATTGTATGAACTCTGATATATATTTGTAAACGTTTTGAATAAGTTAAATGTTATAAAAGTTTTTAAATTACTCACTATTTTATACGAATAAATGTTTGAAAAGTCAATGTGACACTTCGGACTCGTATCCGGGTCGGATACAGGTTGGGGGTGTTACACAACATTTAGTACCAATAACATTATAAGTATGTTTATTATTAAAAATTTAAATAATAAAGATCACCAGATAAAACCTCATTTCCAACAATTTTAATTTTATAAAAGAAACTGAATTCATTGTTTGAAAAATTAAAACAATACCTCAATGATGCAAGTCTTGAAACATAAACTATTTTTTTAGAAAAACTAGGAATGTGAAAAGTCTTTTCTAAAATTAAAACAAGCCCACTACTAAACACTAATTTATATGTTCCGATAGCTTCAACGTGCAATTACATCTTATCTCCTGAATATATGTATTGCTCAACTCCCACTAGTTCCCTTAGGTTTCTTAATCCCTATAAGGAATTTGAGATAAGAATTGTAGAAACCATGTATTACAATTAACATCAATCATATTTGACTCAAAGCAAATAAGTGGGATTGATTTACCTTTCTTCTCAAGCCAATTCTTAAACTTGACACAATCCTTATTTATGTGTCCCTTATTTTTACAAAAGAAACATTTGGACTCTTTACCAATGTCAGCTTGTGTTTGAATTTTAATCTTCCTCTTTGACTTGGCTTAGACTGACCTCTTTCCTTGAATAACTATCAATGCACTTATCTCATCTATAGTATGAGTCTAGCCTCCTCTTGATTACACATGGTCAAAAGTTTATTGATAGACAACTTATCCTTATGTGTGTTATAGGAGATCTTATGGACCATATTGAGATGAGAGAGTGTTATAAAGTGCATTAGGAAAGAATCAGACATTTCAACATCGACTGTCCTAAGTTGAGCGGCTAAATCTCGCATCTTATTAATGTGATCACATACGCCTTTTACATTATAAAGTCTCGTTGATGTAAACCTCATGATTAGGGTGTTGGCCAATGATTTTTGAGAAGTTTTGAACTACTTTTCAATAGTTGTTAATAGTTGTACATTCTCATAATGCTCAATTGAGTCACGAATATTAGTAGGAACCTTTCACTTAATAAACCTAGTAATGAGGATATTAGATCGCTCTCTTTTTCTCATACAGAGCAAGATCAACTTGAGTGTTGGTTTCAGTGGTATGTGGCTCAAATTTCCTTATGGCATTATCAATATCTAAACACTTCAATTGAAGAATAATACTCCCCTTCTAGAACTTAAAGTTCTCACTAATTAATTAAGGGATATCTGCTCTAGTATCAGACATATTCACGAGTTGAAAACTGTAAGAAACAATGAACATACATGCTCATGATACCAAATGTAAGCATAAATTGAGCACATATGCAGAGAAAATGATCAGTTATAAATACATCTAGTCATTACCTACATCGTATGTCGAAATTTGGGATCTGGTTGCACCACGGTCAAATATGTCGAACCGTTGTCGAGTACGTCGGACCACTATCAAACCACCATCGATAACTTCGAATTTAACTTATATTAATTCTTCTAAGCACTCAAAAGCTCATTAAATGATGTATTAATTCCAAATTCTCTTAAATAGAATCGCTTTGAATTTGATTGTAGTGCTTAGAGACCTTAATTAATCTCATATTTATAGTGTGGTTTTGCTATAAAACCCACCTAAAACTGCCCATTAATTGAAGACATCCCACGCGTCCATGCAAAACTCTTAAAGAGAGAGTGTGGAAACGTGGGGTGATATAAATCACTCTAAGGTAACAATTTAATTATCTGCTCATAAATTATGGGCATAATGCCAAAAAAACACCTCTAACGTTTGATTAAATAGTCACTTTGATTCATATTTTTTTTAAAACCATTTTGGCCCTTAATATTTTATTTAGGGGTAAAAGGCTCCACCATGGATGAAAATCAATAGTCAACAATTTTTATTGCTCCAAAACAATGGACTTTTGCCCTAAAATGAGAGGTCGAGGACCATAATGCTCCAAAAAAAAGAGAATATGAGTCAAAGCTACTATTATTCAAACATCATAGGTCTTTTTGTCTTAAAATGAATGTTGAGGACTAAAATTTTTCAAAAAATAGAGATCAAAGTGACTATTTAATCAAACATTTATATTTTTCATTGATGTGATAAGTAGAAAAGATGAAACAATTGAAAAAAAATGTTTTTCTAATCATTACTCCGTAGAATTAAAAAATGAAACTAATTCTTAGCATTACCTTTTTTTTTTCTTTTTTTCTTTTTTGAAAGTCTCGATCGGTCCTAAAGCAAGTGGGGCTTCAAAGGAAAACAAAGGATTGACAGTGTAATGTTGTGTCGTCAAGAAACTAGGATTAAAGAACCAAAAACAAATTCTGTTATTCAAAATATTTTTTTAAGAATAAGCTCATTAATTATTTTAATGATAAAAGATGATATTGTTATTTTTAGAAGTTTTAAGTTCGAATAATTACATTTGTAGGGTAAGAGTGTGAGTTATCAATAAGTTAAGAAAATTCTAAACGTATATTACATTATAATTATCCAGTCTATTAAAAAATATATTCATTTAAGAATGGAATTTTATTTTCAATTATGAGTGTTGTTAATGGTCGTGTATGCATTTGTGGAGATTTGGTATCCACATCGATTTTATTGACTCTATGGATCAATGTATTTCTTGCTAGGTTCATGACGAGGGTAAGGATTTCATAGTTCCTGTACTCCTTTAGATTCTAATTAATATTTTATTCTTTAAAATATTTTTTTTAAAAATAATAGTACAAATAAATAAATTCTATAATTTGAAATGATATTTGATTTTATTAAATAGCATTACAACATGAAAAAAGAATATGAATATATATATATATATATTATATGGTTAGAGAAAGTCAATAAATTAAAATTAATTTATACTATAATATTATAAATAATTACAATTAAATTTGAATAAAAACTCAAACGATTCTATTCAACTAAATATTCACCCATGCCTGAGTGATTTAATATTAAAATAATTATTCTTTTTAAAAACTCAAAATGAACTAGCATAAGGTAAATAAAGAGGAATCCAACCTTCAAAACTAATACTTGTACCTTAACACATTACAATATATGTATGTCGATACATGAATCATGAGATCTCAGTTATTAAGGAATCGTTGTTACTCTTTGAGGTTTTGGGTTCGAGTACTGCATATGTAGGGTTATAAGTATTCAATGTCAAATGATTGATATTTAAACAAATACTACATTGTAATCATCGTCCTTCATTCTATAATTTAAAAATAATATTGTTCGGAACAAGACGTTATTCAGGTAAAGTCTTCCATACTACAAAATTCAAACCACCACTTTTTTCGACCAATTGATGGTAAAGTTAATACATTTTTTTGAATAATAACGAGTGATTATGAAATATTATATATTTAAATTTTTTATTAGTTGTTGATAATATATATGCACCCTATAAATGTAGTTGTTTGAACTTAAGACTTCTAAGAAGAATAATTCTCCTTATTATCATCAGGTTGGTTAATGTGTTTAGTTGATACATCTTTAAATAATTACTTAGGTATCATTTTGCACAGACATGGGTGGAAGCCTTACATGCAATATGTGGTGGATCCACATATATTTGAATGTTGACACGTGTTCACCCTAAAATTTGAATTTTCTTCGATTAATTATTTATTTTAGTGATAGTATTTATCATGAAATTTTATTTGTGTTCTCCATTCAAAATTATGCGTTATATATATATATATATATTCATCCTAAAAAATATTTTTTAATCTGTCAGTTGTGCTGAATGAACTTTGTCAAAGTATAAGCTAAACTAAAGTTTAGACTAAACATGTATGATATAAATAGATGTAGTTCTTACTATATATACACATAGTGAAATTATAAATATTCGAAAGTATGAGTCACCTTGTTTACCCCGAGAAAGAAAGGAAGAAAAAGTAGTATAAATTATTTGTAAGTCGTGGATCGGGGTATGGGAATCACAGAAAGCGGCAACAGTAACCCTAAAGAAGTAATAGGAAACCCAGGTGGAGTATGTGGCTAGAATGGTGCCAGTCATGTTTAGTAGGGTGACAGCCTCCTTTTTCCCTTTATATTCTTTTTTGTTTGTACAAGTGGTTCTTAAAATTTTATAGTGATTAATCCGTATCGATTCGAGTTGTACATTTAATTTTGATAGTTTTTTCTGTGAGAATTTTTTATATACACAAAGATTTGATTTTGATATCTTAAACAATATCAAATTTTTTACCACTTGAATTAATTTTGTCTTTATATTCTACTCTCAATGGCAACAACATCATCGGATCGGGTGATCAGCAACCGATCTTGGCTGTGTGGGCGGTTGAACCGAATCAATTTTTTATCGAAGAAAACAAAAAACCAAAAAGAATTGATGTAGACATATTGTACCCTGATAATGATGGATTCTGTGGACCGGCTTTTGGAAATTAAAAGGAATTGCCCCTTCTTCTTAACTTCGCTTCACAGTTTGAGGTTTAACCATTGGTTTGAATATTCAGGATACGCCAATGAAATCATTGCGGGAAAAACTATACTTGTGATAATAAAAAAGCTCAGATTCTATTGATGGAGACATAAAGATAAAGGTAAGATACCAGGCTCTGCTATATAAATACCACTCAGGTACCGCCTTGTTTCATCAGTAAACTCGAGCAAAAAATTCTCCAGTTTGGTGTTTTTCTTTCATTATTGCAATACCAAATAGCGATAGCATGCCTAGAGACAGAGATCCCCTGGTAGTTGGTAGGGTTATAGGAGATGTTTTGGACTCCTTTACAAAGTCTATTTCTCTCAGGGTGTCCTACGGCACTAGGGAGCTTAACAATGGCGTTGAGCTCAAACCTTCTCGAGTTGTGAACCAGCCAAGGGTTGATATTGGAGGGGATGATCTTAGGACTTTCTACACTTTGGTAACTCCCTTTACATACACATTAATGAAGCAATGTTTTTGGTTTCTTGATAATCAGTCTCCCTTACATTTGGTTCAGGTTATGGTGGATCCTGATGCCCCCAGTCCAAGTGACCCCAACCTCAGGGAATACTTACACTGGTGAGCTCTCTCTCTTTATATGTATATATGTATGTTACATAGGGATGAACCACGGGACGGCTAGTTTCCTCTAAAAAAAATTAAATTATCATTTATTTTAGATTTTTCTTTATATTTTTTATTGATATTTGTTTTCATACTTGAGATTTTATAAATTCATCATTTTTAAAACTTAAAAATTTCACCTCCTAACGTAAAGTCATGTTTGTGTCCCTACTTTTATATATATATATATATATATATATATATATATATATATATATATATAGAAGTGGAGACAAAAGGCACACATAAATATTTAAAATGCTGAGTTTTGATACTTTGCATGTATTACGATTTACGAAAACATCAAGACAGTGCAACATTCCAACCAAATGAAGTGCACTCAGCAAGTTCAGAGTTGCATTAGCGTTACCAGGACAAGAGTCCAATGAAGTTACAAATAAAATCTACGTGCGTTCGTCAATTGGTCACACCATCTTGGCCGTTAACCAGTAGTTTTTATCCATCTTTTCTGTTTAAATTACTTTTCAATTAATTTATTATATTTTAAATTAATTAAATATTTAATGATTTTACTGATAAAATAGAAATCAAATCCATATATTCTGTCACTGACATTTGGCAATGACAAGACATAAAAATCCACCCTATCATGTGAAATAATACTAGGAAAATGGAGTCAGCAAGGATTCCTCTCGTATCATAGATATGATGTGATTGGTCATCCAGTAGTAGTTATTGGGATATTGCAGAAAGTGACAAAATCCTTTTATTCCATCACATGAGTTGTAGTTTTAATTCTTCGATATTACAATACTTTACTTACTACTGTTTTATTATCGAATCGAACTCTTCAGGTTGGTAACTGATATTCCAGCCACGACTGGTGCAAACTTTGGTTAGTATCTTCTTTACTGCCTTTATTTATATTTTATTACCATAACGTATATAAATGTATATGCATATCTGTTGCTTTGGTTTTAGATTTATCGGATCTCAGTAGTAAGAAATGAATTTCTTTTTTTTATCGGTCGATATTTTTAAAATTTTAGAAATTCGTCATTCCAATATAAAATTATGTATATGTCGTGACCGGTAGAACTTTGTCGAGTGATGGAAATAGTAGTGGGGGAACAGTTATTGTCGCCAAGGTTGAGTCGAGGCCCACGATTAGTATGAATTCCCGATCGAAAGCACTATTTATGCCACACGTTCATGTCTTGCTTCATTTTGGGCAAAAACTACACGTTCATGTCTATGCTCGATCCACAAAATATCTATATGTGAAGCTTGAACTCTAGGGTATTTTTTTTTTTATCTTCACCCCTTTCTCTTTCGCTTTCACTGATGATGTTGCGGTTTATTGAAAACGTAGGGCAAGAAATAGTGTGCTACGAGAGCCCACGACCTACGGTTGGTATCCACCGCTTCGTGTTCGTGTTGTTCCGGCAACTGGGAAGGCAAACAGTGTACGCACCAGGGTGGCGCCAGAATTTCAACACCAGAGACTTTGCTGAGCTTTACAATCTTGGCCTGCCAGTGGCTGCCGTTTATTTCAACTGCCAGAGGGAGAGTGGCTCCGGTGGCCGCAGGACACAATAATATTATTCATCACTTACTTCCTGAAACCAAAAAAAAAAATCTTTAACATGATACGCAGAGCTACAAAAAAACTATTTATATCTCTCACAATATGGCATGTAATTTGAAGGAGCAATACTCAGCTCCATAATTATTACTGTAATGGCATTGTACTTTAGTACATTGTGTTATTATAAAGATAATGCGAGTTACACTTTTTAAAAACACCTTTATAAGTGTTTTTTTAAAGTTATCATACATATATATATATATATACAATAATAAGATCCGAAAGGACCTCTATTTATATATTCCTTTATATTATATTATGCATTTATAAAATATTTGGTAAATACTTATTATTTTTGGTAAATCAATAATTTTATACTTATTTAATAGAGAATTTAAAATCCTTACAATTATATTGGTAAATCATATTTTTATACTTTTCAACTATGTTATATTAAATCCAGTATTTATCTTGAATGTATGCAGTTTATTCTTATTATTTATTTAACAAAACAAATTTTAAAATCTGAATTTCAAATAAAACAATCATGAATTTGTTATATTATATCCACGTTTAAGCTTTGTGCAACTTTTAATAAATTTTCATTTGAATTGTTATCTGATTAATTCGTGATACAAAATTCAGTCAGAACTGTAATAATTATTATAAATAGTAATAATGTATGCAAATATAATAATTTAATTAATATTTATGATATAAAAATTGATTTATAATTTATTAACTAATTAAAACAGTTAATTATTAATTTAATTAAAATAGAATTATGACGTGTCATAAATTCATTTTAAGACATATATCACACAAAGAAAACCTTATTTTAAGAATAGAGTAAGGAGTTGTAAATGTTAGTCTAAGTGGTAAAAGTTCGATGGTTTAAGTAGGACTTGAGTTTGAGATTTTGCGTATACAAAAAATTTATGTTAAAAGATTCATCTATTAAAATCAGATGTGCAACGTGAACTGATATGAATTAATGATGAAATTTTAGAGAATAGGAGAGAACAAAAAGGAAAAAAAACCCATTCTATCTCTTAAATGTAAATAAATATAAAAGTTTTAAAAATTTATATTTCTAAAAAATTTAAAAGTTTTTTTTTAATTTCAATACTATATTCTTTTGCAACATTTTTTTCCTTCATATTTTTCATTTTTTATTAGTTCAATCGATCGATAAAAAAATATAAAGAGTAAGACAAATTCGTTTTTAAAATTTTTGCGAAAGCAATAAAAAAACATAAATAATTTTGCACAATAATTTAGAGTGATTTAACTTTGTAAAACCCAATTTCGTTCGGATCTCAATACCGAGAAAAAAATCCTCTATCTTATTTATTTTTTAAAAGAATAAATAATTTGTTTATTTATATATTCACAATTTATAACCCAATAAACTCAAGATAAACCTTTAGGCCATTAGCCTATATTACAACTAGACCCAAATAAGGCTACAACCGTTCAAGCCCAAAATCCAAATCTAAAATGGCTACCCAGACTCAACTATAAGGTGGCCCAATGACCCAACATGTTAATTAACCAAGAAAAACCCTAATATGGCGTTTGATTCGCTGAAATGTTTTTGAGATAATTAAAATCTGTGAAGGAATTGGAATCTGTCAGGAATTGGAATCTGAAACCTGTTTGGTTGGCAAGAAATTGAATTGAAATCCAATTCCATATTCTGTTTGGTTCGCAAACATGTCAGATGAATTTGATTTCAGTAATGTAAAATGACAGAATTGCCCTTCTTATTTTTTTGCTTTATTTTAATTTGTTTTATAACTTACATGTAGTAATATATTATAAAAATTTAAAAAATATTAAATTTCATTTTATTGATTGATTATTCATTTTAATAAATTATAAAAATCATGCTAATAAACATCATAAGTTAAAATCATCGCAATTAGGATGACCATGGGTCGGTTTTTTGGTACACCCGGCCCGACCCGAGAACAAGGAACCTCCACCCGAGACCCGATCCGACCCGAATATATGAATTAGAAACCCGACCGACATGAAAAAAAAAAAATATTTTTATTCAATAAAAACTTTGACTTAAAAAAACCCTAAACTTGAGCCAAACCCTAAACTTGACTCGAACCCTAAACCCAACCCAAATATCACAATTAAAAAAACCCGATCCGACCTGAATATCAAACTTAAAAAACTCGACCGATCCCGATTTTTTTAAAAACCCGACCCGACCCCGACCTGAATATCAAACTTAAAAAAACCCGACCCGACCCGAACCCGAACCAGAATTTTGTTAAAAAAATTCGACCCGATCCCGATTTTTTTAAAAAAAAGATCCGACCCTAATACAAAAGATTGATGGGTAGTATGGTCAAATTTCACATTCCCTCCTCTAAAGGATTTCAATTCCATCATGTTATGGATAAAATTTACTTTCCCTTGTTTGATGGAATTAGATTCCAATTTTCCCTTTGAAAACTTGAATCAAACATGGGAAAGTGATAGAATTGGATTCCAATTCCCCCAAATTCCAATGGATTCCAGCGAACCAAACGCCACCTAAGGAAAATCTTCCCTTTAATGAAAAAAAGCATATCTTCAATTAAAAGGAAGAGATGTTTTAATTCCTCAATGACGCCATGTTGTTGGTCCAAAGGGTTGTGCATCGTTCATTATAACAACTAGATGAACACCAAAAAAAAAACCTAATTGATACTACAATAATAGACACAAGATTCAATATAAATGTTTTGAAGATCAGTACTAATTTAAAATCTTTATCGTAATTTGGGGACGATATGTAATTAACTCAAACAAAGGAAAAGTAAAATGGGGAGTGAAATGGCATGTCCATTGTTGCAAAGATAGACATGGACGTGATGGCGTTGTAACAGTCGGATCAAAATACTAAAAATCCAAGGGTGGAGATAAAAACCCTAAAGGCATAAAAAATGGAGCTGAGCGTGTTCAGCGGGTTGTATAGAAAAATCTCATTTTTTTCACCCCTTTTCTAGTTGTAGTTGCAGTCTGAGTCGCGGCATATCATTATTATTTCTCATACTGTTAAGGTTCGATATCTTAATTCAATGTTTCTTTCATCATTTGCCATCTACGTTTTGTGAAAGCGTTTGTTACTTTTATTCTATTTCTATCATTTTAATTTCAATCCATGGCTGATTTATCTTCCATTTTCTCTCTTTTGATTGGTTTGATTTAGGCTCTTGATGACCCTTTGTACGTGTATTTTTGGAATTATTGTATAAAAAACTTCCGGTTGATATTCGTTCCAGCTGCCTGAGTTTATATTTGTTTTGATTTCCAGCTTAGCTTATGCTTTATGCTCTAAAGCTTAAATACAATTATGATAAGTAAATTAGAGCATCTGATATTTCTGTGTATTGTTCTAAAGTTGTTTTTTCTTTTTTAAAATTCCGTCGTCTGTTTTATTTTCCCTCTTGAAAAAAGAGAAAAAAAGGATAAGGTAGTGGCTGAATTGCCTTTTTCATCCTTTTTTTTGGGTCTAGGGTGTGTTGGTAATGCGTGAGCTAGTTCATTTCTTCTATGTTTCCCAAGATTTGCGTGTATATTTATGGTGCGTTTTTGTTCCATATGTAGTGTTTATTTGTTTGTTTTGGTGCTTTTGATAAGCTACTGTGTGTGTGAATCTCGATTCTCGGTTTGTCATATTTTTTATTGACTTGCTGTTTACCCTTGGGCAGATGAACAAGGAAAGACTCATGAAAATGGCTGGTGCAGTCCGCACCGGTGGTAAGGGTAGCATAAGAAGGTGTGTTCACGATATGAGCTTTGCTTGGATAGACTACTATTAAGTTTTAATTATCTCCAAAATAGGTTACCTATGAAGGTGTTGCTCAGATATTTAGGAGAGGCTATCATGCCAAGCAGAATGTTCTGATCCTGTAGTCATGCTTTTTATATGCCATGTGGATAGGTGCTTGAGTTTGGATGCCTCTCTATACGATTTGCGTATTAATTACTGTGTTGTTATTTTGACTTGTGTTAATAGAAAGAAGAAGGCTGTCCACAAGACAACTACCACTGACGACAAACGGTTACAGAGCACCCTCAAGAGAATAGGAGTGAATGCTATTCCTGCTATCGAGGAAGTCAACATATTCAAGGATGATGTGTTATCCAGTTTATTAATCCGAAAGGTAGACATAGCTTTATTGAAGTGGACTCTGTGATTCTCTCAGATGTTTTGCATAATAAACTAAAATGTGATGGTCTGTATTTCAGTTCAAGCTTCTATTGCTGCCAACACCTGGGTTGTTAGTGGTTCCCCTCAGACAAAGAGTATGCATCCCTAACTTCAAAGCGTCCCATGGTTTGCCAAAATCATTGGTATTTTTAGCTCCCAAGGCATCTACGACTTGGGGCATTTGTCAGCCACTGTGCACTTCTGTTGATCTTTAAGATTTGTTGATCTGACTCTTTCATTTTCCCCTATTCCAGAATTGCAGGATATTCTCCCAGGAATCATCAACCAGTTGGGTATGTACACTTACCATGAACGGTACCGTTTTGTGATTGTAAATCTATTATCGGTTGTTGATCCATGTTCTGAAACTATAGGGCCAGATAACTTGACAACTTGAGAAAATTGGCAGAGCAATTCCAGAAGCAGGCACCTGCTGCTGGTACTGGTAACGGTGCAGCCACTACCCAGGAAGAGGATGATGAGGAGGTACCAGATCTTGTACCTGGTGAGACCTTTGAAGCTGCAGCAGAAGAAGGCCAAGATGCTAAATAATGTTTTTTTTTCCCTGTTAATTTTATTGCCTACATGTTCCGGATGAATTACAATTGTATTTTTTGTCACTTTTGTTTTTGGTGCTCTGCCTTGCACTATAAGAGTAAGCCCTTTTTTTAATCCTAGAATTTTTGTTATTCTTGCCACCAGACCGGATGCTTTCACCCAAAAAGCTAATCTACAAAGTAAATCTTATTTACTAGGAATGATGCATGTGACTGTAGGATAACTTTTATTTGATTTTTCAGGAAATGAATCGGGTTGTAGCATACACATTGCCCAATATTATAGATTACATTTGGAAATGTTGCAGGTAAGGTGATCGACTTTGCTACGCTTACACGAAGATAAAGCTACAATTTCATTTAGGACCTGTTGAAAGTGTGATTTTAATATTTCTTTAATTTGTTTAGCTGATGATGTTTCAAATACAAGTGTATAAACGATAAGTAAATAAGAATTTTTCATAAACGTTAAACTCTACTCTTGGTCATTGAACCTTTAGGAAAATTGTACTTTGATCATTGAAATCAGAAGTCCTTCTTTGGAGTCAGAATTTTTTATTTATTTTGGTCATTAAATTTTTAATGACAATTGACGTATACTATGTTTTAAACAAATTAATGTCATTTAATAAGATGTTGAAACTTCTGTTTTAACACAAACGGCATAAAATAACATAAAACTCTGAAGATAAAGAAATTTAGTATAAGCTTTAGTTTTTTTAAATTTATCAAATAAATTCATTTCATGAAAGTCTTCTACTAAAGTTAGAATTCTAAAATATAAATATATTTTAATACGTATAATAATATAACATTTAAAATAGCAATTTTAGAAATATGATAAACATAGATATTTGCTCTTCTAGAATGCATACGGTTCATTTTCTGCCATTATGCATTGGCATGTTGATGGAAGAAAACATCATTTAACTGTAGCAGAGTGAACATATACATTGAGGGAAACAAATCAAGTTACTAAAACTTTGTGCAATTGTAATCCAAATCTTCTGTTTCTGTAATTCAAACTCAATTCATTCTCTATATCATATTAGTATAGGACTGTCGAGTATTAACCAAATCTCTCAACTCTCCGACGCCGTAATTCTTCCAAAGGAAGATCACGAGAATGGCGAGATGTTTGTCGCAGAACCCCACCATTGTTGCTTCGACTCGTTCCACACATCTCACAGTTTCTTAACCAATCGGAGTTATCATATGTACATGCCGGGCATCTCCATGTGCCAGATAAGCCTCTTCTCTCAGTCCCAACAGTTCCCCTGCCAGATATTCTCCGTCTCCTTAATTGAAACATGTTCCTTATAAACCTTAGAGGCCACCTTAACAGACCAGTTAACTGTCTAATTATTGTAGTCAGCGGGTCTGGACCAGAATACAAACCCTTCAATTTCAAATAGAGAATCCCAGCAAGTATACCACCAAGGTGACCAAGAAACGAGACACGAGGGACAAACATTTGAATAAGAATCAATTCTGCCCATGCCGCATAACGGGCCGGTACAATAAGTCCATGCACATTAGCGAAGTTGTCTGACTGAGAGTTGAGGACGACTTTCATGGCAAACAGGATACCCGAAAAGCCAACAGCGTATTCAGAGTAATAGGGTCTCCTGTAATCAAAGAAGATGAGAAGGGATTTGGCCAATAGCAAAGTTATGGCTTGTGACAAACCAAGGAGTGCAACAACCATGGACGCAAACTCAGAGCTCCCATTGAAGTTTCCAATTGGATCCCCTTCCACAAGAGGGACATCATATTGTAGACCAGGTGAGATTCATCAACATGGTAGAATACAGACAGGAAGAAGCGTTTCATATCTTTGTTCTGCACATTAAAAATATGACAACAGATTACTTGCATTGAAAATGACATCAGGTTAATTTGGAATATTCAAATGCCTAAGGCACCTAAATACCTGGAACAACAAAACTATGTATTTGGGGGCTAAAATGAGGCATTACCTTTGTACAATGGTAAAACACAAGAGAAAACATCAAACCGATCTATACCAAGGAATAGTTATAATCTGAAAACATTGGCAACGATAGGCTACCAAAGAACCCTCTCAATGGCTACCAAAGCATGCTTTTGATGTTTTTATTTCCAATACGATCTTTTCTAAACATCTTCAGGATTAACTTTCAAAGAACTCTATCAATATCTACAAAATGTGATGGATTTGTAGTCCAAAACTGCTGATTTGATTTAAACCCCTGTTTTTTTCTTTTCTTTTTTAGTTTCAAATGATTTGGCCTTGTTGGAAGTATTTTCATAGGCAATAAGAGATTTCCAATTTTACAGAACACTATTCAATTTCGCAAGAAAGCTATTTTGGGGGCTATCCTTAAGAATCGATCATAATTCACAAGTTATAAACGTAATTTCCTATATTTTGCAGATAATTTTCTGGTGGATCAATAACGGATCTTTTTCCCAGTTGAATCAAACAACTAAATATCAATAAAAAGAAAGCAAATGAGAATAGAAGAATACCTTGAGAATAAGATGAGGATTGAACCAAACCTCATCGACAAAAGGAAGGATAGAGTCGAGGAAAGAAGGCCTGAGATAGATGAGAGTGTTGGCAGCCAATAGTCCGGCGGTGATAGGCGGCTTCCACGGCAGTCTGTTGTATTCGTTGACCGCGTGAAGAGCCAACAACGGCAACATTCCCCTAGATACCGCTCCTCTCCTCCATCTTCCACTCTCCATCTGCTTTTCCGATTTTGAAATTCTATTTCCCCAATTCCAGTTCCAATTTCCAATTGCCACTCGAACAATCAAACAAAGGTCCAGGGAGGAAGCTTTCTTACTAATATATGCTTGTCCCTTTCCAGACTCTTCTTTAGTTTCGATCCCCCATTTTCCTACATCTATTTCATATTTGGGATAAATAGACTTTTAGTCCTTAAAATTAACATTTTTCTCAATTTAATTTCTAAACTTCCTTTTTTATCCATACCATTTTTTTATGATTAAACACTTTAATATTATTTCATATGAAAATATCTTCAAATTTAAGAATCAAATTAAAAGATGTTTTCAAATTCAGAATTAAAAGTCTTCAAATTAAAGAACCAAACTTAAAAATGTTGTCAAATCCAGAATTAATGTAAATCACTTAAGGACCAAGATAAAAAAGAAAAATTGAAAAGCCCAAAGATTATAAACAACTTTATCCACGGTAGACAATTCATAATTGCCGGAGGTATTCTACGGAAGTTGCTCTCAACCTAGCATTGGGGACAACCTACTACCTTACCTCTCCTTATCTTATTATATATGAGAATAGGATCAACTAATTTTTTTAGTTGAAGTGCGTGATTAACTAAACACAATTAATTATATCATATGTCCCTAAACTCTAACATGTGTTTTAATTTATTCCTTAGCTTTTTAAATATTTTAATTTCTTCTCTAAACTATGACTTTTATTTTAAATTAGTCCTTAAACTTTTGAACATTCTAATTTTATCCATAAACTATGACTCTCTTTCTAAATTATTCCCCAAACTTTGAATATTCCAATTTCATATCTGAATTCATCCAAATATGTAATTAGTTTCAACCATAATTTAACTTAAATTTTGTTTTTTCAATGTTATAATAATATAACTTAACCTAATGATTTTATTAACAAGGGATGTGATTAGTATATACATATAGTTTGAAATGTTCAAAAAGTTTAAGCACCAATTTCGAATGAAAAGTTCATGTTGAGGATGAAATTAAAATATTTAAAAAATGAGGGACTAATTTAAAATGAGCATCATATTTTGGGGACATATGATGCAATTAATAACTAAAAACTTAAAAGGATTTAAAGTAAAATAAATGTTTTTATTTGAATTATTTAATTTTTTCATGAAAGTATATGTTAGCGTTTATTTTATAACATTTTTCATATTATCCATACAAAATCTCGTTATCCTTAATTAATCATTTCTTCAAACTTTGATTTTTTTATTCAACTTGTCATTACGAGACAAATTTTGAGATTAATTTTTTAGAATTCAGTCTGGAATTCACTTTCATATAGATAAATTTTCACAATTGAAGTGTTTTGAGACTTAAGATTATTTGATTTCTCAAAAACAAATCAATTTTCGAATTTTAGACATTATTATTTTAAAAATTGATTATTTTAATTATTCTTCGTTAAATTATTTTAATTGATAATTCAAGGCATTTAACTCTAAATATTTAAACAATCTATTTATTCAATTTTAATTTTAAACTATAATTTTCAAGAAAAAATAAATTAAAAAAACGTAATGTGAATAATTAAATTTATAAAAGAAATAATTTGATGATAAAAATAAAAGAGAAATAATAATGTAATGACCAACGTGTAGTTTACCCAACATAGTTTAATCCCTAGATTAGTTTGACAGCAAAATAAATCATCTTTGGTTACACAAATCCAAGGTTGAAGATGCATTTGTTAAGTGTTGCTGAAAACGCTGCGTTTTTATTCGATAAGCACAACAAATACAAATTCAATTGTTTGGGTAAGAAGAAAATGGCAATGGCTGGGGTTGGGGTTGGATATATGAATGTCATGAAATCCGTTGATCGAATTGTGAGAAGTAACGGCGTTTCCTTGGTGGCTAAGGTGCCACCGCCATTGCCGTCAAGCTGTTTCTTTATGCCCCTAAAGCGAAAATCAATAGGGTATCATTGGCAACTCTACTGCTGCAGTGTTAGTAATAACAACAGTGATAAGAGTTGTTACCTAACATTGAAGGATGAAGAGCTGATGCGGCAGTGCCAGATGACCAGCTTCAAAGCGTCCGGCCCAGGCGGTCAGCACCGTAACAAGCGAGAGTCCGCCGTTCGTCTCAAGCACCTCCCCACCGGTATCGTTGCCCAGGCCGTTGAAGACCGATCCCAGCACATGAATCGTTCTTCTGCCTTAGCTCGTCTCCGCACTCTTATTGCTCTCAAAAGTAACCTATTTTCCATTTTCGGCTTCTTCATTCTTCATTCTAATATGCTAATTGATGTTTGATTAATCCTAATGAAGTAAGAAATCCCGTCTCTCTTGAATCATACTCTCCTCCTCCCGAGCTTCTTCAAATTCTTCCCCAAAGCTCAACTCTCAGGACATCTGATTCTGGTCCCCAAATTGGCCCCAACAATCCTAAATTTGTATCGGTATATGCGTCTTCTCACTTCAATTTTGTTCATTTTAGCATTGCATACTGATGAGTTTTGGTTCATTTTAACTCCTTCCACAGGGCATGCAGGCACTGCTTGATCTAATCTTTGCAGTTGAAGGGTCTATATCTGATGCTGCAAAGTTTCTCGGGTGCGTTACATTAACCTTGTTAGTACTTCCATTGCTTTCCTTCTGCCCAGTTTAGTTGACTCATCTATCATTCTGCCTATTGTTGTAATTCAAGAATGAGTTGGAATCCATCTCTTATTGAATATTATAAACTTATAGCCATAGTAAAGAAGGGAAAGTGGTAGGAAATGTCAGGAAAGGAGATTTTGTTGATTGTGAGCTTAGAATTCCATATGATGTGTTGCTGGATAAATGTTGGTTTGCTTACGCATTATATAACAGTTGTCTAATAACTAATCTTGCAGGATGAGTACTGGGGCACTGTCACGGTTAATACTATCAGATGATTCCCTTTGGAAGGCAGTAAACGAGCTGAGGGTTTCCAAGGTAGAACACATAACCATCATCAAAACCGTGATTTTAATTTGCTTGGTTCTCTAGATTTAACTTGTAAACTCAAAAACGGGACATTTTCAGTATCTCGTTCCTTTTACTTGGTTATCAGTATTTCTTCGTTCCAATTTTTTTCCCAGACCCATTTTTATTGATAAATTATCTTGTTTCATAATGCATCTTACTGCGTTTCCATTTTTCAAACGTTACATTTTGAGGCTTGCACGGGTCTGAACAGAGGTGTCTATTTTCCTGACTTTTCAATACCAGTGTCATGCACAATGCTCTGCTATAATTAAATAAAAGAATCTTGAAAATGACATAGCGAGGAACAACATCATAAAGCTGTAATCTAAATCTTGTTTAATTTTTTTTTTCTATTCTTTCATCATGTCATTTTGTAATGCCAAATGATGAATTTTCTGATATAAAATTCAACATATAGTGGTCATTTTGCTTCAAAATTGAACACATGATGCATAAAATATATTTTAATTTATTTTTCAAATTTAAAACATATTTTTAGCAAAATATTCTCCATTTATCATATCTTGATCAAATTTTCTTCAAAACTAAAAATATATTGGTAAATTTGTTCCAAATTAGAAATATGATTGTAAGTTACTCTAAAATTAGCAATACTATGGTAATTGATTTGGTTGAAAGATTAATGGTAAATTTGAACCACTCACACAAGTACAGTTGTACATTTGCACACAATCCCTTTAATATAGTCTCGATGGTAAATGTTTGTGATTAGGTCTCGAGTGTCAACTATGTAGGCTCAGTTGGTAGAGTATCCTTGAAAGAATAAGTTCAACATTCTTCTAAATATCTTGGTTTATGTAACTATTAATTGGAAAGGAGGTTGGACTGCTATAACTCTGTGTTTGGAACTCCATAGGGTATGAAGTCATTGAAGTAGCACTGTCATATGTGGATGCAAATCATTCCTTTGCGTATCAGGTACACCAAATTCTTTATTTATTTTTAAATAAATGATTCAAGCACACTTTTTTTTTGCCACCAGCTCATTTAACTATTGGGTCATAACCAAAAAGTAAAAAGTAAACATAATAATCTTTTAAATGGTTGTTTCTTTTTTATTTGGTTGCATTTATTGCGGAGCATTCTTAGTATATGTTACAGATATGTAGGCCAACTCTTATGATTAATATACATTGTATTTAATGTAGAATATTACATAGTTGACGTAGAATATTACTCTTATGTTTAATAATCTTAGTAAATGCTTTTGGGTTGTTATCTCTACTGCTTACTTCCTCATTAATCGTATGACTTTGTTTTGTCCGACGATACCCTTTCTATACTCTCTTTCCAAATAAAAACTCGTTTCCTATCGTACGCTAAGATATTTGGTTATACTTTTTTGTTTGAGATGTTCGTCATCAAGTTACAAAACTTGATCCTAAGACCTAAAGTGTGTGTTTTTGGATATTCTCGTGTTCAAAAAGGTATCACTGTTATTGTCCAAACCTTGGTAAATATCTTGTGTCTGTTGATGTTACCTTTTTAGAACAAACACTCTACACTTTCAATTTAGGTTCTATGAAATAGGGGAGGATGATTTGTTACTTTATTAGGTCATCTCGAAATTAGGTATGCCATCCTTTGCATTGGTTAAGCCACCCGTCAAATTCACCTTCTTGCGTCGCCCATGTCCACCTAGTTGTGACCATGTTCTTGAGACTCTAGAACCATGTTCTAATCAGCTAGTATCTTGATCTTCGGATCCAACTACCACAAATGATTGCTTTAAATGTTAGTGAAACCTGAGCTTTGGTTACTTATTGGTAAATGAGCTATTGTATGTAAACGTGTGTTTACTGTCAAATTCAATCCTAATGGCTCTATTGCTCAATTAAAAATCAGACTTGTTGCTAAAGGATATGCATAGACCTATGAAATGAAATATGATGATACTTTCTCTCCCGTTGCTAAATTTGCTTCAGTCGAATTATTTATTTTGTTGCAACTTTTGATTGGCCCCTACATCAGTTACACATAAAGAATGCTTTTCTTCATGGTTATCTTCAGGAGGTGGTGTATATGGAGCAACCACTTAGTTTTGTTACACAGGGGGAGTATGAGAAAGCATGTTGTTTGAAAAAAATCTCTATGTGGCTTGAAACAGAGTCCTCGGACTTGATTTGGGAAGTTTAGCCAAGCTATTGAGAAGTTTGGGATGCATAAGAGCAAGTCAGATCATTCGATGTTCTATAAAAAATTTGATGGAGACATTATTTTGTTAGTCATATAAGTGGATGATATTTTAATCATCATTAGTGACTCTAGCGAAATTTCATCTGTGAAGTCTTTCCTCTATACTCAATTCCATACCAAAGACTTAAAGAAGTTAAAATATTTCTTGAGAGTTGAAGTTTTTTTTTTTGATAGAAAGGCCCCATTAAAATCCTCCTTCAATCCCTCCATGTTATGAGAGTAACATGATGGAACAACGAAGGAGGAAAAGAGAGCCAAGAAAACTTTTATTCACAAGAACCAGATTACAAGCTTGAACAAACTCCTACACTTCCAACGGAAGAACATAAAACTTAACACAAACATCCAACAAAACAGGGAGGAACAATTCCTGTTAAACAACACAACTATAACCAAAATCACCCTATCTCATCTTTAGCAAGTTAGCAGGAGTAAGAATGAAATATTCCTATCTCAGAGGAAGTATGTGCTCGATTTACTATTGGAGTCAGAAAAATTGGATGATAAATCATATAGTACTCCAATGGTTCCCAATTTACAATTAACCAAAGAAAGTGAATTATTTGTAGATCTTGAGAGATACAATAGACTTATTGATGAGTTGAATTATCTTATTATGACACATCTTGATATTATTTATACAGTAAGTGTGCTGAGTCAGTATATGTTATCACCAACAGTTGATCACTGGAAGGCGGTAGAACAACTTCTACATTATTTGAAAAGTGCTCTTGGACATGGAGTTCTATATGGTAATAATGGTTATACTAGGACCAAACGTATTTCAGATTTGGATTAGGTAAGATATAAGGAAGATAGGAGGTATGCTTCAGGATACTGTGTGTTTGTTGGAGGAAACTTGATTTTATGGAAGGTTAAGAAACAAAATGCGGTCTCATAATCCATTTCAGAAGCTGAATATAAAACTACGATGAAGTTTGTGTGTGAAATCATATGGGTATATCAACTCAATAAAGTAGGAATTAAGGTTTCAAGTAAAAATAAGAATTACGTCGTAGGCTACCTAGCAAAAAAAAAGATGAGTGAGAAAGGTAGAGAGAGAAAGAGAGTGGGTGTGACAGGTCGTTCATCCTCCGATGAGGAATGAACTGTCTTTGTTGATAATCTTAGTAAGAGAGTTACTAGAAGTTAGTTAAGAGAGATTTTCAATCATTATGGAAGAGTAGCGAGGGTCTTTATTCCAAATTTTATGTTTAAACCGAATTATAAATCATCCACGTTTGCTTTTGTGCAATATGCAATGGAGGAAGGTTGTAGAAGAGCAATACAAAATGTTAATGGAACGCTGATTGATGGGAAGAGAGTCTCAGTGGGGGTTGCAAAGTATAAGAAGGATAGGAAAAGAGAAACATAAGGAAAAAATCTTCAGTTGGAAGGTAACAAGCCAGTTAGAGGGGACAAAGGTAGGCAGCAGGAGGAATTGGAAAAACCAAGAAGTCTAAGGGATGGCAGAACGTATAAGGAAGTGTTGAAGGTGGATAGTAGGAAGACAATGGAGCATGAAATAGTTGATAATAAGAATGTTAGTTCAGACAGGGGGAAAGGGAAGAAGAATATTTGGGAGATGCATATTCCTTCTTAAAGCTCAAGCTGGGTGAAAAGATCACTGACGGGCATAGTAAAACATCCTTACGAATTGGAGTCGGTGCAGTGTGCTTTGGCTATGGAAGGTTTTGAAGTCCAGATAGCCAGTTGGGGATATGTTTGGAAATCTTGTATTGTCACATTCAAATCAGATGAGGAGATGAAAGAGGCTTGGTCGAGAAGGAATGATTTGTTAGGGTTCTGGTTCGACAGATTGACACCTTTGCTGAATGAAGCAGGTCTGCCAACGGCTTTCTGTTTAGTGGAGCTTTATGGCGTTCCTCTATTATGTTGGCAAGAGGATTTTCTGGATAAACTAGCGGGTAGATGGGGGACAGTGGAGAGTATACAGGATTCGACAAAGAATAAGGAAGATCTCACGACAGCAAAAGTTCTGATAAGGGTGGTAAGCCCTTTTGATGTCCCGGAAGTGATAACATTAGGGTCGTATGGTCGATCCTTCAAGGTGAAAATCAAGCTGGGTTCAACCTCAAATTAGTCGAATTTCTTTCCATTTGTTTCGCCGGAGAATAATCCGATGGCAGAGACTCTGCCTTATAGTCGTCGGAGATGGAAGCAGAAAGCCTAAAGTCAACTGACAAGGTAGGCAATGGTCGGTTGGTTGAGGATGCACGCAATAGAGTTGACGCGTGGATGGATCAGGATTTTTCTTCCGGTTTTGTTGACTTTGGTAGAGGAAATCAGTTTCCAAGAAGAAGTAGTGATGTCAAAGGCATTAATGAAGGGATGCAAGATTTTCAAAGTTTAGGTAACTGTAAAAAAGGTGAGTTTGCAAGGTTGGGCATTAGAAATTTGAATATTTCAAACTCTAGTGCTCAGGCCCAATCAGAGGAAAGAAGTGAGCCCTTTTCTCCAATTAAGAAGCTAATTCCTGCTGGCCCAGCAGTTAAACTTTCTGACTTTGGGTTTCCAAGCCATAGGCAGTGTATGGCTTCTTCAAGTAATTCAAAGGATACAAGAAAAAAAGGGAATTGCAATTCTGAGTTACCAGTGGAGGTCGATTTAGAGGCTTCAACATTAAATAAAGCAAATGGGAGGTCTGTTGAAGGTATGAATGTGTTAAGCGTAAGGGGTGACTTGCAAATTCGTTCAGCAGATTCTTTATCTATGAAGAGTGCTCTTGTGGGAAGAAGGATGATAAGAAGTTATAAGAGAGTTTATAGAAGGTCTTGGGAGAGGAATATCTGGCTTCTAAATGTGCAGGCCTTTAATCCTGAAACGGAGGGGGATGTAAGAATGCAGAATGGAAGAGACATTATTCCAAAATCTGCTCAATATGTAGTTCCACAGGATGATCACAATTTAGAAAAGGACAGTGTTTTTTCGAGAACCGAAAGTGTTAGTAGGAGAGTTAAAAGGTCTTTGATTATGGATGCATTAGACCAAGTTAGTATCTCTACAATTTCATCTTCAGCATTTCCAATGCATTTGAATGAAGCTCTCGCTACTTGGGAAATATCTAAGATGTTGGGTGTTTCTTTCAAAGAGGGGAAGAAAGCTTTTTTGGAAAAAATCATGGAGTTGGAGAAAGGTTTAAGTGAGGATAGGTGAGTTGTTAGAGATTGGGGGAGAGCTTGGTAATAAATTTTAATTATGATGCCAAAGCTAGTTATATCGTCATGGAATGCAAGGGGCTTGGGGAAAAAAGAAAAACATCAAGCTGTTCAAAAAATGGTTTCTGAAAAAAACCATCTTTTCTTTTCCTGCAAGAAACTAAATTGGAGGTTTGTCCAAGGTCATTATTGAGAAGAAGTGGGCTGAATTTTCTGCAAGGTTATGTTGAATCTCCAACAGAAGGTTCCTCAGGTGGCTTATTAAGTTGTTGGGATGACAATATTTTTGAGGTAGAAGATCAACATATACATAGGAGATTTATTGCTATTTTTGGGAAGTTCAAAATGAATCAATTTAGGTGTGGTTTTATCAATGTCTATGGTCCTTCAGTGGAAGAAGAGAAAGCAGGATTTTTTTAGGAACTTTGCTTGTTTTTAAATGGTTTCTCTACTCCTTTTTGTGTGGGAGGGTATTTTAATGCCTATATATCAGAAAAGGAGAAGGAAGGTAAAGCTCAAAATAGAAATTCTATGGAGATCTTTAGGCATTTTATTCAACAAACTGACCTAATTGATATACCTTTAATTGGGGGAAGATTTACTTGGGGAAATAACCGGGAAGATCTAACTGTTGTCAGATTAGACAGGTTCTTGTTGAACATCAATTTTTCTGCTGCGTTTTCGGATATTACACAACATTTACTTCCAAAGTCTATTTCTGATCATAATGCAATTTTACTTGAGAGTGGAGAAGCTAATTGGGGAGAGAAACCTTTCAAGTTGTTCAATTATATAATGGATGAGGATGGTTTTGATGAGCAGGTTTTAGAGGCTATTAAAGAATGCAAGAAGGTTCAGAAAAGATCGGGTATTCTGAGTATCATCAGAAGCTCAAAATCAACTATAAAAAATGGTATGGTAGCATAGATCATTTTCCAGGGGCTGTTATTTCAGATTTAGAACAGAAGATTCATCTTTTAGAATGTGATTTACAGAAACAGCAAGCAGTGAGGGGCATTGACTTTGTAGCAGAATTGCGGTCCTGGAAAAATGAATTGTGGTGGCTATACAGAATTGAGGAACAAGTTTGGTGTCAAAAATCAAGAGTGAAATGGATCAAAGATGGAGATCGAAATACAAAATTTTTTCATACTTGTGCCATTATAAGGAGGAGGTTGAATCATTTAAACGCTCTTAAGATCAAAGAAGAAATATTGTATGATCCGCTTCTTATCAAGGCAAGGGTACGAGATCATTTTTTCGAAACCTATAACGTTCGGTTAACTTTGGAAGTGGATGATATCAAGCTGAATTTTTCAAGAATATCCTTGCAACAGAGCCTACGCTTAGAAAAGATGTTTACGGAAGAAGAAGTTTGGGAGGTTCTAAACTTATGTGATAGTAACAAGGCCCCAGGTCCTGATGGGTTGAACATGGGTTTTTTTAAAAGGTTTTGGCCCTCTTTGAAAGATGATATCCTGGAATGTTTTCATAAATTTTATTTGGGAAAAGATTGGGAGCATAGTATTAATCATACATTCATCACTCTTATCCCTAAGGGTGCGTTTGGTTCACGGAATATAAGATTACCAGTGGGAATAAAAGATTACCAGGGAATAAGATTACTGAGAATGTTGTATTTTGTGTTTGGTTGGTTTAGCAGGAATGTAAGATTACCGTATTTGATTAAATAAATAAAAGATTATTGGAATGTATATTTGACCAAATTGTCTTTATTATATATTTGTATAATATTACAAATTGTAAAATATTTATATATTTTCTTTAAAAAATTAAATTCATAATATTTATATAATTTTTTTTACAAAATTAAAAATATAAAAAAGATTTAATGAAAGGGTAAATTTTTTTAACCCCTGAACTTCATATAAAATTTTAATTATAAATTTTTTTTTGTAAATCTAAAATAATTTAAGGATAAATTTGTAATTTAACATTCGTAGAATTTTTATTATTCAATGACAGAAAAAAGATATTTTTGAAAAAAAATAAAAATTTAAGGGCATTTTAGTCCAAAACGCCAGTAATGTTACAATACCTAAGGGAAAGGAGGTAATGATATTCCTGGTAATATACCCCAAAAAATCTACTATTGGTAATAAAATATTACCGGGAATGAGATTCCTAGCCAACCAAACATGGGAATGTGGGATTCCCATCCAATGGGAATCCCACAATCCTTGAACCAAACACCCCCTAAGGGTTCTAACAGTGGTGGATTAGATGATTTTAGACCAATGAGCTTAGTAGGAGGGATGTACAAGATCCTTTCGAAGTGTCTTTTGAGAAGACTGAGAAGTTGCATGAATGATGTGATAAATGCTTTGCAATTCGCTTTTATTCCTGGTCGTCAAATTTTGGATTGCTCTTTTATTGCCAATGAAGAATTTGATTTTTGGAGAAAGAAAGGTTTAAAGGGTTGTGTGTTTAAGGTTGATTTCAGGAAGGCTTATGATACGGTGGATTGAGATATTCTATTTAAAGTTATGATCAAAATGCGTTTTGGAACTAAATGGTGTAGCAGGATTAGAAGATGTGTTACTTCAGCATCGGTGTCAGTTTTGGTTAATGGTGTTCCAACAGAGGAATTTCCAATGGCGAGAGGTCTTAGACAGGGCTGCTCTCTTTCCCCACTATTATTTAATTTTATAGGAGAGCTCCTCAACCTATTGCTTCTCAAGGCGGTTTCTTCGGGTCTATTTTGTGGTATGGTGTTAGATAAATTCTTTCATGCTTTCTCGTTTGCAATTTGCAGATGACCTCATTATTTTTTGCAATGCATCCAAGACAAATTTTAAATGTCAAGAGAATTTTACGAGTTTTTGAAGTAATGCTTGGACTTCAACTAAATCTCAGTAAAAGTAAATTATTTGGCATCAACATTAGTAAGCAAGAGGTTAAGGAGTGGGTGACAGACATTGGTTGACTGTTGGTTCTTTCCCTTCTGAATATTTAGGACTGTCGCTTGGTGCCAACATAAACTATGCTGTTTTGTGGGATCCGGTAATGCAGAAATTTTTTAAGAAGCTGGCGGGTTGGAAGGCAAAAACCCTGTCCTTGGCAGGGAGATTGGTTTTATTAAATTCGGTTTTGAGTTCGTTACCTACTTATTTTTTGTCTATGTTCAAGATTCCTGCAGCAGTCAATTCTAAGATGAATTCAATTATGGCCAATTTTTTATGGGGTGGAGGGGCAGAATGCAAGAAAATTCACTGGATCAACTGGAAGACGGTGTGTAAAGCAAGAAGTTGTGGTGGTCTGAATGTGTTAAATATTAATTTCATGAATAGAGCTTTATTGGGGAAATGGTCTTGGAAATTTGCTAATGATAGGAGCTCTATTTGGAAGAAGATGATTTGTTCTAAATACAATATGAACACTAATCTGTTATTTTTCAACAACAGATTTCCAACAAATGCTTCATGGATTTGGAAATCGGTGGTAAATAACCATTTTAAAGAAGATCAGTTTGGTGCTCAGTTTCGAAGCTTGTTTCAAATCAAAGTGGGTAATGGGGAGAGTAATTGTTTCTGGTTTGATAGTTGGGCATCAGATTCTCCTTTGAAGGATGTTTTCCCAAGATTATTTGCTCTATCTTCGAATAAGTATGGGGTTTTAACGGAGTATGGTGAATTTCAATCTGCAGGGTGGTCTTGGTATGTGCAGCTGAGAAAAAATCTGTGTGATTGGGAGCTGGATCAGTTTTTAGATTTATTGGATGTCATTCAAAAAATTAGTCTTTCCCAAGAATCTAGAGATGGTATGCTGTGGAGAGGGAATGGGGAAGGTATTTTTTCTGTCAAATCTTGTATGATGCTTTGCTATCATGGTTCGGCTGTTGACAATTTTTGGATGAAATTTATTTGGAAGGGGTTGGTGCCTCCTAGAGTGATTTTTTTTTTGTGGCAGGTGGTGCATAAAAAATTGGCAGTAAGATTTGAATTACAAAAAACGAGGTGTTTTGGGGATTGTTGACATTTCATGACCTCTTTGCAAAAGTAACATCGAAACAGTATCCCACTTATTTTTCTCCTGCAGGGTGTCGTGGTCACTTTGGAATAAGTTTCTAAATTTTTGGAAACTAAATTCGGTTCTTCATGATAATGTTCAAAGTTTTTTCCTAGCTTGGAATGATTTGGTGCCTTATTCCTCTATTTGGCCCTTTATTCCGGGAGTTGTTATTTGGACTATTTGGAAATGTAGAAACGCCATTGTGTTTGAAGGAAGGAGCCTTGATCAGATTGAGCTATTTTTCATGGCTAGATTCAGACTAGCTTCTTGGTTTTTAGCAAAGTTCAAGGAAGTTGATACTCCTAAAGACTCTTATTAGTGAAAATTGGAGAACAATCAGAAGATATTTTCACAAAGGCTCTTAACAGGGTTCGTATTGATTATTTATGTAATAAGTTGGACATGATTAATATCTATGCTCCAACTTGAGGGAGAGTGTTAAAGATTTGTAGGTTAAATCTTAGGATTAATATATATTTTATTTAATGTAGGATATTACACAGGTAATAGTTATTGTAGGATATTATTTAGTTAATAGTTAATGTAGGATATTATTTTACATATTATAAGACCTTTATACTTGTATTTATACTATAATGTTGGTGAATAAAATATGAGAAATTTATTTCAAAAGTTTACCGTATACAAATTGAAAAATTCTTTGAATTAAGTTACAGTGGCATATGAGGTTTTAATTTTTCTTGTGGCTATGTAGTTGGTTGTTTTCATGGTTTTGTGCATCATCAGTGATACACCAGTTGCAACCTTGCAAATAGCACAAGTGTGGGTCTCTAGAATGTAATAGTGCGAAATGTAATATAGCCTGATCATGGAATTATTTGATACACTGCTGGTGGAGTTTTTTTAATTCCACAATTGGGGTTAATAAACATTTTAAAAAATAAAAAACAACCGAGACACATGGTGATATCTTAATTCCACGGGTGGAGTTAAAAAAAACTTCAATGTTAGTGTATTAAATAATAATTTTTGAACAAATTATACATAAATTAACAATAAAATTTGATTATCTAGTTTGTGTGTATATATTTACCTGCTGTTCTATCTGAATGAATATAAAGAAATAACATTCTTTCTGAGACTGTTGAGTCCCTTTCTTTCTGAAGTTTTTTTGTTTGTGCAGTGACCTTGTTAATCACTTCACTTTTTTCATAGGTTTTGTTTTTGGTGTGTTGTGACCCTGTTGAATCGCTTTCTTTTTAGATGGTGCTTTTTTTATTTACAACAACGGTCTGTGTACACTACATTATAATGGTCAACAATACTGATGTGAAGGATGATCATCTTATGTGCCAAAGTCAGAACATTCAGTGAAGAGGGTTTGGTTGAGAGGATGCAATATATTTTTCCAAATTCTGAATTCAAATGAACTGGAGGCAATTGGTTTAGTTAGTTGGTGTTATTTAATTAAAGAACTTGGCAATTCTTAGTTTTTTTTTTGTTATCATTTGGAGAAGCATGAAAGATCTATTACCAAATATTTAATATTTTAAACAGATGAAGTATGGAAAGTTGAATGCTCATATTGTTTTTGATCTGAAAAATCAACATGAGCAGATATAGATTATTAGTTTTCTTTTCAAGATTGTGGTCTGATTTTGATGCTACTTGGAACACAAATTCTTTCTACTTTAAAAATTTATTGTTTTCATGAAATCTTCATTGGATGCACTTTTGTGGGATGTTGGTATTTGCTCAAACACAATTTCTTTCTACTAGTGCCCTCGTGGTGCTCGGAATTAGGCTGGTAGAGGAATTTGTAAAGGTTGAAGCTATCCGAGTAATATAATTCTTGAGCTGAGTTCGTAGGGATAGAGTTGTAATCAAGACGAGCTCAAATAGTGGGAAGCTCAAAGGTCCACTCTAAGCTCGAAGCTAAACTCGAGCTCGATCAAATTTTAATCATGACAAACTTTGAATTTGCTCCAAGTTTGTTATGATCTAAATTATTTATAAAATTTATTTACCCAAAATCAAGTTCATGATCGAACTTATATAAAGTATCAAGATACTCAAACTTGATTTGTTGGACAGCTTCAGCAATTTGACCCGAAATTTGTTGGATAGCTTGAGTTACTTGAGTTCGGATCATGATCGATTTGAACTTAAATAACTTTCAAAGTGTGCTTCATGGAAACTGTAGAAACGATTTTTTTTCTTTAAAGAGTAAAAAAGTGAGATTTTAAAAACCACATTAATTCTTAATTATCCTCTTTTTAATTTAAAAACAAATGTGATTTAAAAGACCTCTCATTTCGAAAAATTTTGGGTTTTCTTTACGATTGAAAAATACGGTTCGAAGAGTCACCACCGATATTTGATTAGGATGTGATTGGGCATCCAAAAATGCTTTGTCATTTTAAATAAAAATTAATTTTAATTAAAACAACAAATTGATGTATGCGTTACAAAAAATGAGTTCGGGAGTCGGTTACGTGTGGAGAAAGATTAGCACCCCCACAACGCCCTAAATCAGTACCTAGTCGATTAATTAACGTCTTTGCAATGAAATTTACAAATTTGACTTTAATTTGACTTTTGATCCCATAAAACAAAGATGTAAATTTAAAAACATTCAAAAACACTCAAATAAATTAAATTAAATTAAAATTACCAAGTCATTTTAGAAAGATAAAGAATGTTCGATTATTTACAAATATCGAGACTAGATCTTAAAAGCTATAACAACCTTTTCTCGATAAATTTAAATAACCGAACATTTCTTTTTCTTTCGTTCCCAAATTTTAAAGTGAAGAATCAATTTTTAGGTGTCACTAATGGGATACACTTTTAATTTAAAATCGTCAAAGCGGATCTCTAATCAGTTAAGACAACCCACTTAAAACAATTTTAAATTAAAAGGGTATTACCCTTAATCCAATTATGTAATAGTCGAGTTATGCACATGAAGATATCATACAAATTATGCAATGTTATGTGACTAAACTTTCATGTAATGAAAAATATCTAAAAAAAACCCTTACACATATTTGTACCTACATATACATATTAGAAACAGTGGACGCACATCCAAGGGAAAACTCATATGTTCGCATATTTATAAAACATAAGGTCTAATGAATTTAACACACCTGATATAATATATCATACACATTATACTAAAATATGAATACAAGTATATAATATACAAACCTATATTTACAAAATGATGTGCCATAGAGTGATACGTATATACATGAAAACATACATCCAAAATTATGTGCAAAATATATGTGTTAACATACCAATGCTCATATGTACCCACTATTCATTGTTCACAGGATTTTGAAAACAAATACATTCATACATACATATAATACGTATCTAAATAATTTAAGCACAAACAAACCCATGCATATATTTTGTATGTATACGTATTTAAAATGGACTACCATGCCAAATGACAAACAAATAAAATAAATACACTTGCGGGATTAAAATGCAACTTAACCAAACAACAAGTACTGTAACCAGAATAAACCCCCCAAGATCACAGTGGCTAAACCTTAATTTATCCAAAACCTTTTACATAAAACCTAAACTAATATTAAACCTAAACTAATATCACCTCTACCGCTCAACTCTTGTCCATTTTCTACTTCTCTACCTTCCTTCTCGATAGATAGAGAGTTACAAAACTCTCTTCGCCTGCCAGCATATTCAACAGCCACGGTAATGACCCAAAATCTCTACCGAAACGAAGCAACCATTGCAACCATCTATCGTTCATAGCCCCCCAACGACAGAAAGGAACTTACAGACGAAGAAGAAAGGTAATTTCCATTTAGGTTTTTCATTTCTATAGACAAATTCTTACTGCCTATTTCTAATTTATTTCTGTTTTGTTAAACACTCTTTTTTCCTTGACAATGAAACCCCCACCATGAACAAACGGAGTCAACAAGACCCCACTTGTGTTCGAGCAGTCTAGGTAAGTCCCAGTCCCTTTCAAACTTTAATTTTAAAAACAATCACACACGCATAAAAAACGAACTGGAAAATAAAGAAATTGGAGAAAAATTCTCGAAAAAATGTACCTTTATTGCTTTTTTTTTTTTTGGAATTACATGATTACACTATGATATTCTTTCGTATTCTCTTTACACTACGAAATTGCTAATAGTTAATCCGATTTTCTCCTGCTCGTCCTCTCGTGATGGCTGATATCTCCCTCGGGTAATATCTCTCCCTCGTTCTCTCGGTTAATTATTCTCAGGTTTTTCTTTGTCTCTGTAATCTCTGTAACTTGTGATCGTTCCCTTTTTTTGTAATCTGTGATGATTCCTCCCTTTTCTCTCTCTATGATCTCTGTTTTCTCCTATTTTTCTGCATGTCCTCCCCTCTCCAGATAGTTTCCAGTGGTTAATCCCTTCCTTTTCCTTTGGCAGTTAATTCCAATAAAAACCGACCCTCACCCTATTTACAGTTTCTTTCTCTATGTTTAAAATCATGGACCCCAATTCTCTTGGTTAACTCCCGATAATATTTGTTAACCCCCATAACTATCCTTGTTTTCCAGAGAGTAGTCAGGTGGGTTGGAGTTGAGCCTTCAACTGGTTTGGGGTCGGGTTAAGTTGCCATTGCTTCGAGTTTGTTCCGACATAACCCCGGACAAATCGAGTATCTACAGAAACTTAACCACAAACCATAGCAAACTTCCCGAGTTGCTAATATTGCAACTCAAGCGAATGAACATGCTTTTACAATATCACCTGATTTATCTGAAATTGTTTCTACCAATCAGTTCGCTTGCATAACTCAGTACCTAGTGGCATCAAAAATATTGTGAACTACATATTTATAAGCATACAAGTAAAGTATATATCTTGGTACATTATTTAAAAAAAAAACTATATTGGCAAATGGCTAGAACTACATTTCAACATACACGTGATATTCAATTAATGGAAATCTTACAATAAATTACAATGAATTGCCCGTCCAACTCAGTTGGTAGAGCACAAGGCTCTTAACCTTGTGGTCGTGGGATCAAGTCCTACTGTGGGCAATTACAATGTGAACTTGAACAGAGTAAAATTTTTACACAGGATGCCGTTTTTTCACTAAGAAGCTACAATTTTATTTTTCTTTTCCTTCTCTTGTATCTTTCTATTCAACTATGGCACCCAAATTTCTGTTGTTATACAAGATAAATGGGCCAATGAATGAATGTTACTTTTACAAATAACAAATACTGTTACCACATTACAGCAACAACTTCGGTGGGGAAATTCCTACAAGCTCATGGCTCTAGATGAAACCTCCGATTCTCTTTCCGCCTGTTGTCCTTCGACCATTGGATGGTTTTCCTGAAAACAAGTACAAGCACAATCATGTTTACCAAGTAATGTTGTTATAATGTATACACTGATCCTTCTATGACTTGATGCTGAAGAAAATAGGCAAATTATGTCGGGACTTACTATAAGAAATTATTTTTGTTCATATGGTAACAATGCTTTCTTCCACATCGATAATCTACCATAAGAGCATATTAGAAGTCAATATAATTATTATTGATCTAACACCCATGGTATCAAGTAGACTATCCTCGAATCGAGCTGATTTATAACCCAAGAAGGGTTTTGGGGGTAAGCATTCTGAGCACCTAGTTTCCTTATAAGACTCCGCAAGGTATTGAGCTCCTTACCGATTGACTAAAAGTAATCAATGGAGTTAAATCTTATTATATCATAAATGAATTGGCGTACTGATATATGATCAAAAGAGGTAGATGCTATACAGGCTAAAACTTACAATAGAATCCTTCAACTTGGCTTTCGCAAAGTAATGCTCCAAAGCACCATCTCCACGAAGAATCTTCCCTCCACATCCAGGGGTATCTTTGGAACCCACTGATTCCTCGTCAATCACAACAGCATCTACTCTATTTTGTCCAGTCCTTGCATCTGGAATCTGAAACATGCAAGCATCAAATGCTTCACTACATAAAACTTTTGACTTCAAAAGGATATATCTATGCCCCATGTTGCTTGGCTCTTTTTCTTCTTTAAGTATGTGTCAAACACATTGGATATGAGATGATTTTTAAGGATTCTCCAAATACATGGGAAACATAGAAAAGTCTAATCATGCCCATTTTTGATACATACCCGTATGACATTCACACCAGAGTTCAAGTAACATAGTCTATAGCAAACTCATGCTTGTTTGAACATCATTCAAAACATAGGGACCCCAAATGGCAAATACCTCATACATCGCTTCAGTGAGAATGCTTTCCATTATAGCTCTTAAACCCCTGGCACCTGTATTCTTAGCCATCGCCTTCTTAGCAATTAGTCTCAACGCTTTAGGTGTAAAATGTAGCTTCACCTGAAATTAGTGAAATGATGTGAAAGTAAGTGATCTGATTCAAATTAACATGATATTTATGAAATAGTTTTTCCATGTTTGGAGGACCCTTGGAGGTTATCCCCATATCCATGTCTCAGACATGGGGGTACTTGAAGAAAAATGAAGAATCCAAGCAACATAGTTAAATAAAGATGGTAAGAGAATAGAGAATTTGAACAGACAGAGTCAACTTACATTGTTCATGCTAAATAACTTCTTGTACGGCTTTCCAAGATCATTTTTTGGTTATGTAAGCACCTGCATCAATTTTTTTCTCAACAATTAGTAATACAAAAGGAACTTATTAAGGAGTTGCCTAATGTAGATTCATTGAATTTGATCATTCTAACTTGATGCCAATTTACGAAAGCGAAATGAAATGTTACCTGCAGAAGTTGCTATTCAGTTAAAGCTGGCAAAGTAACTAGTATTGGAAAGCGTCCTATGAACTCTAGTATGAGGCCATATGCGATAAGATCGGAACTCTCAACCTGAAATGCAAATGCATCTGAAAGATCTTAGTGAAACTTTATGTAATTGCTTATCTGCTTCATGGAGTAGAACTCGAACAATCTTCTGGTATGATTTTGCTTCACTATTCTTCCATGAAGGCTCAACTTCGAAGGTTAAACCTGAAAATCAAACGTTTCCACTTATTAATGTATGCTTGAAGATTTGAAAAATATTATACTAGAAAAAATTTAGAATTTAAGAGAATATTTGAGAATTCATTTCTCTTGAGGGAGTTTGTCTCGCAACAACAAGATATGAGAATCTTCTTGGACTCGGCTGCCATATGAACCTCTCTTTTCCTGGGACTCTGAATTGGTTAATGACTCCTCGTTCGCATTTGCTTTTAATCAACTGATCCGTTTCTTTGTACTCGAGAACCTTCGCTTTTCTCCCACATCTGATGATCTGATGGCTTGCTCCAATGCTCTTCCGAGAAGTCTTAAAATGGCCCGGAGGACTTATCATCTCTCTCGAAAGACTTACAAATGACCCAAATAATTTCATCACCATGCTCGAAAGACTTACTGATGAATTTGCTTCAATACTCTTCGGTGGAGGCTTACAAATTACCCGAAGAATTTAATCATCATGCTCGAAAGACTTACTTATGGCCCGAAGGATTTCATCATCATGCTCGAAAGACTTACTGATGGCACTTACTGATGGATTTGCTTCACTACTCTTCGGTGAAGGCTTACAAATTACCCGAAGGATTTAATCATCATGCTCGAAAGACTTACTGATGGCCCGAAAGATTTCATCATCATGCTCGAAAGACTTACTGATGGCACTTATTGATGGGTTTGCTTCACAACTCTTCGGTGAAGGCTTACAAATTACCCGAAGGATTTAATTATCATGCTCGAAAGACTTACTGATGGCCCGAAGGACTTAAATTGATTACTAGGTAAGAAGTCTTTCTTACTTTTCAAAAATTTCAATTTTTAGATTTTAATGAGAAATCTTTCTCATTTCACTTCATAAAACGACTTAATGGTCGGGCCACATGCCCCGCTTCAAAGTAATGCTTCCTCTGTGGATTGACCTCTGCGTTCCTCAGGTTCTGTCTCTCTAAACATAATTCCCTGTATTTGATGTTTAACTTCTACCTTTCAATTGTTGGGATTTTAACATCCTGCATCTTCTCTTTTCACTAGAGGATCTGTCAAAACCATGTGTTTATGCATGAAACACGAATGCAATTAAATGTATTAGTGTAATGCTTTTTCTTTTATGCAAAGGATGTTCTCTGAATGCATAAATGTCGATTCTATCTTTATTTGACTTTAAAATGGCGAACTCAATCTTCTTCTACTTGATCATTCCTCTCCGAGGTTTGCTTTAGATATACGTATAACAACTCATAATTTCCAACTTGCATTTCTGAAGAGTAATCTGACCTTCTTCTACCTTCTTGTTGTCTTTGTTTTCTATCTTCATTTCGGAGAAATTGCTCTCTCTCAACTTCTTGCTATGATCAGAAATACCACTGTGTTGTCCCATTTTTGTCCTTAGCTCAATTATGCTTTCTAAGTTGTTCTTTCTGGACTCTGTCATTGATTGATACTCGGTTGGTTTGCTTTACAAGGTAAGCTCTGCTCAAATTCACAGTTTTCCCCTGACACTTCAAGTTGTGAGACTCATTCTCAATATCTTCTTTGTCTGAATCTTGTCATCTCAACATGATCTGGGTTTCTAGTCATGCCCCAAAGTGGGTACTTATGGATTTCTTCGTGCCTAACATATCATAACTTGAATGTTCTCATTCTGGTGTCACTACACAGTGGTGTTATCAAGTAGGTTGAAGGCGTCTCTTCACATTGTCATAAACACTTAAGAAGTGACCAATTTTTCTAGCAAAATGTCTTGCATTTTGTACAAGCTGTAATATGTGCCCCTTCTGAATAATGAGATCATCTTCTTCTTGATGAGTAATTGACAACGTCACAAGGAAATGTTTTAAGTTTCATTCTTCATTCATTCTGTTCTCTTGGACCATCTACTTCAAGATCGTGGAATGCTTCATGTTCTGTCATTGCTTATTCCTTTTCTCTAATAGAGGCATAATGAGTCATACAAGCTTCAAGGACCTTTCACACTTGAAACTGTCATGTTTGAATATGTTTTCCCTTTTTTCTTAATATAGGGATCAAAAAATGAAAGAATTTTATAAAACATTGCCCCTTAATTCAAGCTTACAATCGAATCGAATCATAAACATGAGTTCACAGAATATCAAAAGAATCAATAGTTTCTTTGATGTTTTCAAAGTTATAGCTCTTTGAGAAGTGTCAAAATTGATGGGTTGGCTTCAGGTTGACTTCCTATTTTTTAAGGTTTCGACCACCAAAATTTCATTTCCCTCTCGATCATCGTGAATATTTTAACATGCACATCTTTCTCGTCTTGATATTTTAATCGGATACGGACAAAATGACGCAACTTGCATAATCAATTACTAGACTTACTAGAACACTTCTATTTAAATTCTCTGAAATCTTCCATTTGTTCAAGCCTCATAGACTCCTCTAACAAAAGTAGTGCAGAAATATCGGTCTAAAAATGAAATTCCTGAGTGCTCGTGTGAAATTGACTATAACAGGTGTTCCTTAACTCCTTTAGTCCATTTTTACTGAAACTCCTTATTCATAAAATTGATTTAATTTGCCATTATTTGGCTAGCTGAAATCAGCTTTATTGTAATTTGCCTTTATCGGGCTAACTGAAGGGTTCATCTCATCACAAAGTCTTTGACTTGACAATCACAGTGGAGCATACACCGAATTGCCAAGTACCCGATCAGGGTCATGGTTTGAATATAATCTATTCATAAAGCCAGGGCTTTCGAGTTTCCTCTATAACCAATTGCTTTAGCAGAATAGCTCAGCTTTATTGTAGACATATAATATAATCACTTTTATCAAGCTAGCTGAATTCTATCCATAAAGCCCGGGCGTTTAACCAATTGCTCTAGAGGGACAACTCAAGCTTTATTGTATACATATAATATTATAATCTGGGTATACGGATCCAATTTCTTAAGCTTGTCAAGAAGAACCTGTCATAGTCTAGGTGCTGTTGAAAGTCAGAAAATCTCATCGTTAGAGTTCAATTTCCAAGCAACTGACCTAAACTAGACTCATCTACTCGACTATTCCATCCGTAAAGATCATAATCATCATTGAACATCATCAAAAGAAGTGAAATCTAGTCGGTTTTGTAACATCATACACAAAAGATGTCACATGTTGTCCGCTCCTATACATACCTGAATACCAAGCCTCTTGTTCATTCCCTTATAAGAGGAGAATGTTATATCCTACAAGAAAGGGTATGGTGTTCGATTGTATATTCTGAAGGTAAGGTTCAGGGTCCTTGTTTTATCATGTTTCAATCATGTCACTTTGTCAAAGAACAATAACTCTGACCATTTATAGAGTTTTTTTTAATTCAATTGATATTTAAAGAATTTCAAATCGCAAATTTAATTCAATGATCACCATCTTTAAAGTAGCATGAATTCATTTAAATATCATTATAAAAAACTGAGAAAGGATAAAAAACAAATTCAAACATGATGTTGCAAATGGAATAAAGCTTCATGATAGAATGAAATGATCTCTTCCTACCTATGTGGCCCCATTACCCATCCAATGTCGTGGTACTTAACTCAAACAGATGTTACATATTCTTCTTTGATGCCCCACTCAAGCTTGTCATCCACTTTTCCACCAATTCCTCTGTCAACGTCCCATTTGCCACAAACATCTCTATCTCCTTTAAAAGCGGCCTACAATTTCCCGTAGAATGTCCCAATGCCCCCAAGTGGAAATCATAGACACTATCTTGATCATAGCTATGAGCATAAGGGTCTGGTTGCACTTTCACTGGCCTCGGTATGAGGTATTGACCTTTAATCAAATGGGGATACAGATCTGAGATAGGAGTTTGGAACACTTTCAAAGCATTTTTTGATCTTGGGACTTTCTTTGGACGTCTCGAGTAACCTGTTGCCCCTTTTTGTTTGCGGTTGTGGGAGCTATGGATGTGACACTCATTCACCTCATCAGCCTTTTCCTTTTGATTAGTTGAACGTTTGGAAGTGTCTTTCAAGTTTCCTTTGCTGATTGCATCTTCAATTATCTCTCCATCCATCATAAGATCCTTGAAGCCCTTCGTCGAATTTCCCAGCATTAACTCAAAGAAAGGAGCTGGAAGATAATTATGAAACATATATGATATTTCATCTTCTAACAAAGGAGGTTGAACTTGTGCTGCCACTCCTCTCCATCTTTGGGCATATTCTTTAAAGCTCTCAATAGCTTTCATTCTTATTCTTTGAAGGTCATGACGTTTTGGGGTTAAGCCTTTAACATATTGATATTATCCCAGAAAAGCATCAGCTAAGTTGACCCACATCTTGATCTGCTCTTTGTTCAGACGGTTATACCATACTACAGCTGCCCCAGCAAGACTATCATGAAAGTAATGAATCAACAGATTGTCATTATTTAGGTACCCTTCCATATTTCTACAAAACATCTTCAGATGAATTAGGGGACAACTAGTGCCATCATATTTTTCAAAATTAGGCACCCTAAATTCATGTGGGATGACCAAATCAGGGACCAAACTGAGTTCTCTAGCTTCTAACTCCTTGTGAGGGGCATTAAAAATCTTCATATCTTCAATGGCTTCATTCAACCACCTGAATTTGTCTTCAAATTGCTCAAAATTGACGAGGCTTATGAGTTAGATGCTCCAGGCCAAATTATCACTCTTGATGTACCAGTCTGATGAGATTGATTTCCTTTATCCTTCATTTTCTCTTTACCAGCAGCCTGTGGTACCAGTACCTGGATCATTTGATTCGATACGCCTTGCAAAGAACCCGATGCTTTATTCCTCGTATCTTGTTGTGACCCGACTAATTGATCTTGTGATCCCTTATGAGATTGCTCCATTGTTTCCATTTGTTTATTCATGACGATGAGGAAGTAGTATGAATGGACGATCTTGTGATTATTGTCACATATCCTTCCATAAATTATTTCTGTGTTTTTATAATTAATGCATGTAAAATCCTTAAATAAATACATGTAATGCAAATGCAAATGCCAGATGCAAATACAAAAGGTGTCATTCAAGAGTGACCATCTTAAAACAACTTTCATTGAACACAAAGGTCTCGATACATCAAACAAACTTTACATATAACAGACAACTTTCAATCCAAATTTTTCTATCTCTTTCAAAAGCCAATTTAATTTCCACTCATGCTCGGGGGTCTAGTTGTCAATCTGCTTCAATTCTCTTGCAAAGCCAGCTAAATCAACCCATTTCTGAGCCACATTGCTTGCTTGGGTCATAGTTTCTTTCATGACGTTGTCTCTTTTCTCTATCTTGAGTGCCGATTCTCGGAGCTGTAGACACTGCTGTTGAATTTTCCTTGTAAGAAAGTCATTGTGTTTATGAAGCTCTTGTATAAGATCACTACAATCATCCACAATCTTCATCAACTTCTCGTTCTTGCTCTAACGGCTTTTAGCTCAGCGTCATTCTCCCGCTTGTGGCATTGATATGAAATTTCCATATTGGCAATGGACCTATTCAATATCTGATTTTCGGCTTGATATCTTCCCAAATTTTTTTTTTTTTGGATAAATCAATTCAATTTTATATCCAAAAGAGCAGTAAAACTGCTTCAAAACTCTGAAAGTTCTTACATAAAAATCAACACTTACAACACTATACAACAGAACTGAAAACATCAATGTTCAATACCCCATTGATTACAAAGAGTATTATTGACATAGTCATTTCTATTTATTTCTCTACCCTTAAGTTGAATAGCAACAGAGTCTTTAATAGCAAGGAGTAAGGCATTAACATTTCTTGAGCGTCCTTGGTAAATTCTCTTGTTTCTCTCCTCCCAAATAATGTAAGTAAAAGTAGTCCAAGCTAGCTTCATAATAGTAGTGAGTAGTGATTTTCCTTTCCATGAAGCACAAGCCCATGAAATGTGAGCATCCCATGAACAAGTTCCTCTGCAAATGCCATTAAGATGCAGAACAGAGTTCCAAACAGAATTTGCCACAGAACAATGAAGAAACAAGTGGTCCCTAGTTTCCCTCTCTTCACTACAAAGCACACAAATACCGTCAATGTTTAACCCCATTCGAATCAGCCTATTTTTGGTTGGTAATCTGTCAAGGAAAGCCATCCAAGTAATAATACTATACTTAGGGACATGAAGAGGAAACCAGAATAGTTTATGCCAAGTAACCTTGTCATCTTTGTTACGGATGTGATGCCATATGTCTTTGATTGAATGAGTTCCAGAAGCAAAAATGGGGGCAGCGTGATTCCTCATACTGAGCAGTTTACGAAAGCTCCAGCTTGTATTGATCCTAGCCTCCATAGTCCAAAAATCAGAGTTCTTGATAACATAAGTTTTGATCCAAGCGATCCATAGCGAACCATCACCCGCAAGGATTTTCTTTATCAAGTGCAGAATACAAGTTTTATTCCAAGATTTTATGTCTTTTAGGCCAAGACCCCCTTCCGATTTTGGGAGGCAAAGCTTATCCCATTTAACTCTTGCACCTTTAGCAGCAATATCAGAACCTTTCCAGAAAAACCTTGAACATAACTGCTCAATCCGATTAAGCACAGATTGTGGAAGGATTAGCTGCCTACACCAGAAATTAGTGATACTATGAAGAACAGTTTTAATGAGCTCGAGTCTTCCAGCGTAACTCAAATGTCTTCGAGACCATTTATGGAGACGGTCTCTAATATTGTCAATTAGAGCTATGCAGTCTTTCTCCGAAAGCTTTCTAGATACTAGTGGAACACCCAAGTATCTAACAGGTAAGCAACCATGGTTAAAACCCGTAATCTGTTTGATTTCTCCTATTTTCATTGGTGAAATTCCAGCAGTGAAGAATTCACATTTATGAGCATTAAGTTTAAGGCCTGAAATTTCATAGAAGTGATCAAGAACACTAATTACCCCCACAACAGATTCTACATTCCCTCGACAGAAAATAAGCAAGTCATCTGCAAAGGTGAGATGAGTTAACCCAATCTTTTTACATTTAGGGTGGAAGCCAAAAATACCTCTAGTAGCAGCTTTGTTGAGAATACTAGAAAGGATATTCATTGATAGTACGAAAAGTAAAGGTGAGATGGGATCACCTTGTCTTAATCCTCTAGCACCTTTAAAGAAGCCAATTAGACTACCGTTAAAAGATATAGAGTACCGAGCAGTAGTGAAACAAGCCTCAACCCACTTAATATAATTGGCAGGAAGTCCAATAGCAATGAGGGCAGTAGAAATAAAATCCCAATGTAAAGAGTCGAATGCTTTGTGGAGATCAATTTTCATTGAACATCTTGGTGATAAAGTCTTCCTTCCATAACCTTTGACAAGCTCCTGAGCTAGAAGAGTGTTATCTACTATGTTCCTCCCTTTAACAAAAGCCGTTTGGTTAAACGAAATAATTCCAGGGAGAAGGGGTGTCAATCGATTGACCAATATTTTAGAAACAGCTTTATAGACCACCGAACAACAAGAAATAGGCCGAAAATCTTTCACCTGGCTAGGATTTGGAATTTTAGGTATCAAAGTAATACAAGTGGCATTAAATGCATAAGGTTGAGTGTAAGGATCTCTAAAGAAGTGAGTAACAGCTGCCACCACGTCATCACCAATAATAGGCCAAGCTTTCTTGAAAAAATATGGAGTGTAACCATCCGGACCGGGAGCTTTATCGTTGCCTTGAGAAAAAAATGCATCTTTAATTTCATCACGAGTAACCTCCTTAACAAGATCATTAGAGCTTTCCAAAGGCAAAGAGCTAAGAAGCAGCTCCTTTAAAGTGTTCGGGTCACAAGATTTAACCTCAAAATTAGTCCCAATCAGGTTGGTAAAGAACCGTAAGACTTCTGTAGCCATATCCTCATAAGTTTCTAATCTTCTTCCTTGGTCATCAATAAGCACACGTATAGTATCCCTCTTCGTTTTAGTAGCAACTGCAGAGTGGAAAAATTTTGTACATTTATCACCGTGATTAATCCACTGTACCTTCGCTTTCTGTCTTAAAAACATGTTTTCGGCTTCTTGAAGGAGGTGGAGCTCGTTTTGCAATTGGGATTCTTTTTGGAAAGAATCAGCAAGATTTAAAGATTTGATCTGTTGATCCTCGAGCTCCAGTTTCTTTTGGTTGACACGATCAGAAATATTGCTATAATGCTGCTGGTTTAGGGTTTTCAAACTGATTTTTAGGCGTTTAAGCTTGGAGAACAGTTGTTGCATAGGGTTGCCCTGGGAAAAAGAGTGCCAAGAATGGCTAACTATGCTTAGGAATTCAGAGTGGTGGGCCCAAAAGTTAAAAAATTTGAAAGGCTTAGGATGGTCAGCATGAACCTCTTTAGAAAGCCAAGCAATTACCAAACAGTGGTCAGAAATTCCAGGAGCAAGGAATTCCACATGTGACTTGGGAAAAGCAGTAAACCAAATAGGATTAACTAAGATTCTATCAAGTTTTTTTGCTAGATATGATTCGTGTTGTTTGTTGCTCCAGGTGAAAGTAGGGCCAAAATAAGGGTGGTCAAGCAATTCCAAGTCAAACAAAGCATCCTGGAATTCCTTCATGTCTGGAGTAATAAAAGGGCCCAACAGAGCAGAATTTGAACTTTCTGTCGAATTAAGAATAACATTAAAATCACCTCCCAGTATCCAAGGAAAATTGCCATGCTGGCTGTTCACTTCATGTAGATGCTGCCATAGTTGCCTTCTCAAAACACCTTCATTTCTGCCATAAATAGCTGTGATAATCAGAGGATTACTAAGATAATGACCTTTAATGGTTATACACTGATCAGACATGTGTATAATCGAGAAATCAATGCCTTTCTTCCAGAGGATCAAAATTCTGCCATTCTCAGCAAAGTTGTGATTAGTACAATAATTCCAGTGCTCAAACTTAGAATTCAGAATAAACGAAGCATTACTAGTTTTAACTCTAGTTTCCAAGAGGCAAAGAACATCAATATTCATAAGACGAGCTCTCTTTAGAACACCATGTTGTTTAAGAGGACTGTTGAGTCCTCTTATATTCCAAAATCCCACAATCATTGAGAAAGAGAGGATGTAGCAGCCACATTAACTCCTACTACAGTATTTTTAGCTTTATCAAAACGGTCTTTCTTTTTTGTTTTTAGTTCGTTCAAAAGATTGGCTACACCTTTAGATGCTTCTCTTTTCTTTGGTTTACTTTCATTCAAAACAGGAGATGAATCTTCAATTACGGATAGTATTTCGAATCTGTTTTTTGACCCAGCAAGCACAGTTGTCGATGAAGTCTTGCCTCTTTCCCGTGATAACAAAGTAGGTTCAGTAACCTCTACTGAAGGAACAGTAAGGTCAGGGAGTATAACATCTTTAACAGCAGAAATAATTTGATCAGTGGGAATAATGTTATTGCTTGAGTCAGTACTAACTTCAGTTGAAATAAGCTCCTTACTGTTGTTGCTAACAGAAGTTAAATTTCCTTGTAACATCTCAGTTCCTCCTATTAACGGTTCAGAATCATTAGCATTAGGAATAGTTTCTTTCCTTTTCCATACTTGTGTAGGCTGCTGGGCAGTCTGTTTGTGAACTTTACAGCCCTTCTCTGTGTGGCCAAACATTTTACAACTCCTACAGCTTGGTGGTAACCAAGGGATCTCCACAAGCACTGAAGTAACAAACCCATCGTTCAATACGACCTCCACATACTCAGGTATTTTATCATTTGGCCCTATTTCTAAACAGATTTTTGCAAATTCCAACCTTGTTTTTTCTGCAGTAACAGAGTCCATGGAGAGTGGGACTCCAATGGCACTAGCAATATAACTAAGACCAGCTCGGGAGTAAAGTTCTAAAGGGACATTGAATAAGTGAACCCAAACTGGAATTTTTGTTAGGTCAAAACTGAGTTTTTTCAGATTTGGTTCCCAATTTCTAAGGATCAACGGTTTGTTGTAGATATGCCAAGGTCCATGTTCTAACACCCAATCTCTAGCAGCATTCGAACTAAAAGAAAAGAGGAAGAGATTGTTACCTGCTTTGCTGATGCGAACCGGACTGCCATTCGAAGCATTTTTCCACATGGCTTCAACGATTCTTTGCATTGAGATGAAATTTGGAGGTGGCCCAAGGAATTGTCCTACTAACGAGTGTTTCCACTCCGCTATCCCATCTTCAAAAACCTCTGGCGGTGGCTGAACCACCGGAGACCCATCGCGTAGTGTCGGAGGATAAAAATCAAGGTCAAGACCTTTTGAAATTTCAAACAACTTTCTCCAATCCATGGTTGCACGGGAACTGGTTGAGGAATAAGAGAATGAGGGGACAGATTAACCAGATGGAGAGAAGAAAACAAGACCGGAGCCACGAACGGAGAACCCAGAAACGTTAAACCTGCTAACGTGCACCTAGAGAAAACCGGCTATCGTGCGCTCAGGAATTCGATTATCTTCCCAAATTGTAAATCATGAGAAAACTTCTCGGCTCGACCTTCTTGCACCTTGCAATTCTTTCTCAACTGTTCAACATCACTTTTAAGTTTAGCGACTCATGTTATCCACTCATCTGGGACATTTCCCATACCAGCAAATTTAAAAGCTTGACTAGTCCTTTGAAAATCATCTCGCATGGTTTCCATCACTCTACTCAATTTATCATTTTCACTCCTTAAATGGTGAATCTGGACCTCATATTTTGGAAAACAATCTTCTTTCTGGATGTCATCACTGATACCCTTACCTTTGGTCATTTTTTGTTCGAACCCAACAGGATAATCTGTTACCACACTAGGTTGTCCTTTCAATTCAAACTCCAATACTCCATGATCTAGTAGAAGTTGGACTCGACGTTTGAAGGTAGAACAATTCTCAATAGAATGTCCTTGAACTCCAGCATGATATTCACAACGAACGTTGATGTCATACCAACTTGGATATGGAGGTTGCAAAGGTTTCACATAATGCGGGGCCACTTCTCGGGCTTCTAACAGTTCATCATACAATTCCTTATATGATATTGGGATAGAATCATAACGAGAGCCACCTCTCAACTTGGGTTGAATCGGAGTTTCCAGTTTTATTTCCCCTGATGTTGGAAGTAAACTATCAAACACCAATGAGTTCTGACTGCATGTCTTCTTTTCATCCTTCTGAACTTCTATAGTTGTCACTATTTCCTTGGCATTTCCAAACAACTTGTTGATACGAACAATGATTGTGCGTGATTTCTCATTTTGGCCAGAATCAGCAGGTTCTAAAGTAGTCCCTTGCGTATTTGACACCTCAATATTGTTTTCATCGAGCTCTTTCTTTTCTTTGGTAGAAGTCTCTTTTCCTTTGGACAAAACATCTATTATATCCATCATCTTGGATATCTTCTCTTTTATCTCTTTTATCTCTCTTATCTCCTTGTGCTCTTCGTCAGACATATGATCTTTATGTGCGCAACTCTCCACTATATTCGAAGTTTTCTCAGGATGCCATTTCTTGACTGTGTTATAGTCTGTTTGATCACGAAACCCCTTGTCCGTCATGAAAACCTTTTACTATGATGACAACTCACAAATCAACACCTTTTGAATATGTCATGATCATGCAATGCGAACAAAGAGAAAAACAACATAAAAAACAGGTTAGTACAAATAAGATAGTAAATGGAAAAAAAAGCAACAATAGCAAAATAAAAAAATTGAAGCTAATAAGAATGCAAATGCAAATGCACAGGGTGTTAATTCCAAAAATGACCACCATAGAACAACCTTCATTTAGACAACAAGAATTCAGTACACCATGTAGTCAAAATATAAATGTGATTCTTTATTCCTTCATTTTCTTGAGCCATAATCTTCATGGAATCTAACATTGCACCCAAAGTTGTCGCCGTATTTTATCACCTTTGATGACGCTAGATGTCCTTAAATTGAATCTTGAGGCCTCTATTTTTACTTTCAATACGAAGTGGTCTTCATGTCTTTGTGAAGGGTATTCTCGTCTTTGGTATAACTATATCTATCTTCTGAGGGAATATCTTGGCCTTCACTCCTTTAAAGGAAGTCTTCAATCAGCTTCAGATTTCTTCATTCATCAGATGTCCTTCTTCATGGATCATTTGAACATCTTTGAATCTCCTGATTTTGACTACATGGTTAAGAATTTCTCGTCTCAATATGTCTAGCCTTCTTATTAGTCAATCACTTGCGAATTAACACCTTGTGATGCCATGAAGATGTGAATACAATAAAATCAAAATAAAATAGACATAGAACAAAAATGGGTTAGTGCACATAATATCAACAACAAAATAATAAGTATCATAATCATTAAATAAAACCTACCCTCACATGTTGTCTACCCAATCATGCTTTAGTAGATCCTACCCAACATGATATCTACCCCATGCTTTGTTTGAACATTAAAACCCTAACCGCATGATATCTAATTCGCATGCTTGCTTGACAAATAAACCTAACCGTATGATTTCTAGTTCACATGTATTTATTCGAAAAGTGAAAATAAATGACTCAAAAAAGCTTTTCCTCGTGTATCCTCCTCACGGGATTCTTAAGGTTCAGGTTTGGCTCAACCTAAGTTCAGGCTCTACGTTCACTATATGCTGGGTTCAGTTCTAAAGTAATAGGTTCTCGAATTGTCCTTGTAGGTTCCCCTTTGGGTTGTCGAACCCTCAATCCTGGCCCATCACAAGCTTTAGGGGATCGAGTTCAATTTCGAGGGAACACACCTCCTTATGTCCATGCGGAGGTGAATACCATCACGAGGACCATAAGGCGTGAGCTCCAGGAGCGATCCACTATCCCATGCGGAGGTGAAAACCACACGAGGGCATAGTCTCTCACTCTTACTTAATTAGGACGGAGCGGGTTTTAGCTCATGTCATGAAAATACAGTTGTGCAGTGTGTGAGGAAAAGCGAAAACACACACAATAAAAGCACTCAAAATCAATTCTCAAAACACACAATTAATCTCAAACCATTAACAAACAGATCAGTATAACTATTTAATGGTTAATAAAATTATAAACAAAAAATGTTAAAACAAAACAAGGGATCAAAAAACCAAATTAGAACAAATTTATAACTTTCAATTGCAAAGACACTTAATTAATCGACTATCGGCCTGACTCTCTAAAAAATGTTCCCAGTGGAGTTGCCAAGCTGTCGAAACGATTTTTTTTCTTTAAAGAGTGAAAAAGTGAGATTTTAAAACTCACATTAATTCTTAATTATCCTCTTTTTAATTTAAAAACAAATGTGATTTAAAAGACCTCTCATTTCAAAACATTTTAGATTTCCTTTACGATCGAAAAATACAGTTCGAAGAGTCACCACCAATCTTTGATTAGGGTGTGATTGGGTACCCAAAAATGCTGTCATTTTAAATAAAAATTAATTTTAATTAAAACAACAAATTGAGGTATGCGTTACCAAAAAAATGAGTTCGGGAGTCGGTTACGTGTGGAGAAGGATTAACACCCCCACAACGCCCTAAATCAGTACCTAGTCGATTAATTAACGTCTTTGCAATGAAATTTACAAATTCGACTTTAATTTGACTTTTGATCCCATAAAACAAAGATGTAAATTTAAAAACATTCAAAAGCACTCAAATAAATTAAATTAAATTAAAATTACCAAGTCATTTTAGAAAGATAAAGAATGTTCGATTATTTACAAATATCGAGACTAGATCTTAAAAGCTATAACAACCTTTTCTCGATAAATTTAAATAACCGAACATTTCGAACATTTCATTTTCTTTCGTTCCCAAATTTTAAAGTGAAGAATCAATTTTTAGGTGTCACTAATGGGATACACTTTTAATTTAAAATCGTCAAAGCGGATCTCTAATCAGTTAAGACAACCCACTTAAAACAATTTTAAATTAAAAGGGTATTACCCTTAATCCAATTATGTAATAGTCGAGTTATGCACATGAGGATATCATACAAATTATGCAATGTTATGTGACTAAACTTTCATGTAATGAAAAATATCTAAAAAAAACCCTTACACATATTTGTACCTACATATACATATTAGAAACAGTTGACGCACATCCAAGGGAAAACTCATATGTTAGCATATTTATAAAACATAAGGTCTAATGAATTTAACACACCTGATATAATATATCGTACACATTATACTAAAATATGAATACAAGTATATAATATACAAACCTATATTTACAAAATGATGTGCCATATAGTGATACGTATATACATGAAAACATACATCCAAAATTATGTGCAAAATATATGTGTTAACATACCAATGCTCATATGTATCTACTATTCATTGTTCACAGGATTTTGAAAATAAATGCATTCATACATACATATAATACGTATCTAAATAATTTAAGCACAAACAAACCCATGCATATATATTTTGTATGTATACATATTTAAAATGGACCACCATGCCAAATGACAAACAAATAAAATAAATACACTTGCGAGATTAAAATACAACTTAACCAAACAACAAGTATTGGAACCAGAATAAACCCCCCAAGATCACATTGGCTAAACCTTAATTTATCCAAAACCTTTTACATAAAACCTAAACTAATATTAAACCTAAACTAATATCACCTCTGCTGCTCAACTCTTCTCCATTTTCTACTTCTCTCACTTCCTTCTCGATAGACAGAGAGTTACAAAACTCTCTTCGCCTGCCAGCATATTCAACAGCCACGGTAATAACCCAAAATCTCTACTGAAACGAAGCAACCATTGCATCCCTCTATCGTTCACAGCCCCCAACGACAGAAAGAAACTTACAGACGAAGAAGAAAGGTAATTTCCATTTGGGTTTTTCATTTCTATGGACAAATTCTTACTGCTTATTTCTAATTTATTTCTGTTTTGTTAAACACTCTTTTTTCCTTGACAATGGAACCCCCACCATGAACAAACGGAGTCAACAAGACCCCACTTGTGTTCGAGCAGTTTAGGTAAGTCCCAGTCCCTTTCAAACTTTAATTTTAAAAACAATCACACACGTATAAAAACAAACTGGAAAATAAAGAAATTGGAGAAAAAATCCTCGAAAAAATGTACCTTTATTCCTTTCTCTGTTTTTGGAATTGCAGGATTACACTATGATTTTCTTTCGTATTCTCTTTACACTACGAAATTGCTAATAGTTAATCCGATTATCTCCTGGTCGTCCTCTCGTGATGGCTGATATCTCCCTCGGCTAATATCTCTCCCTCGTTCTCTCGATTAATTCTTCTCTGGTTTTTCTTTGTCTCTGTAACTTGTGATCGTTCCCCTTTTTTTTGTAATCTGTGATGATTCCTCCCTTTTCTCTCTCTATGATCTCTGTTTTCTCCTATTTTTATGTGTGTCCACCCCTCTCCAGATAGTTTCCAGTGGTTAATCCCTTCCTTTTCCTATGGCGGTTAATTCCAATAAAAACCGACCCTCACCCCATTTATAGTTTCTTTATCTGTTTAAAATCATGGACCCCAATTATCTTGGTTAACTCCCGATAATATTTGTTAACCCCCATAACTATCCTTGTTTTCCAGAGAGTAGTCAGGTGGGTTGGAGTTGGGCTTTCAACTGGTTTGGGGTCGGGTTAAGTTGCCATTGCTTCGAGTTTGTTCCGACATAACCCCGGACAAATTTAGTATCTACAGAAACTTAACCACAAACCATAACAAACTTCCTGAGTTGCTAATATTGCAACTCAAGCGAATGAACATGCTTTTACAATATCACCTGATTTATCTGAAATTGTTTCTACCAATCAGTTCGCTTGCATAACTCAGTACCTAGTGTCATCAAAATATTGTGAACTACATATTTATAAGCATACAAGTAAAGTATATATCTTGGTACATTATTTAAAAAAAAAAACTATATTGGCAAATGGCTAGAACTACATTTCAACATACACGTGATATTCAATTAATGGAAATCTTACAATAAATTACAATGAATTGCCCGTCCAACTCAGTTGGTAGAGCGCAAGGCTCTTATCCTTGTGGTCGTGGGATCAACTCCTACGTTGAGCAATTCCAATGTGAACTTGAACAAAGTAAAAATTTTACACAGGATGCAGCTTTTTCACTAAGAAGCTACAATTTTATTTTTCTTTTCCTTCTCTTGTATCTTTCTATTCAACTATGGCACCCAAATTTCTGTTGTTATACAAGATAAATGGTCCAATGAATGAATGTTACTTTTACAAATAACAAATACTGTTACCACATTACAGCAACAGCTTCGGTGGGGAAATTCCTACAAGCTCATGGCTCTAGATGAAACCTCCGATTCTCCTTCCGCCTACTGTCCTTCGACCATTGGATGGTTTTCCTGAAAACAAGTACAAGCAAAATCATGTTTACCAAGTAATGTTGTTATAATGTATACACTGATCTTTATATGACTTGATGCTGAAGAAAATAGGCAAATTATGTCGGGACTTACTATATGAAATTATTTTTGTTCATCTGGTAACAATGCTTTCTTCCACATCGATAATCTACCATAAGAGCATCTTAGAAGTCAATATAATTATTATTGATCTAACACCCATGGTATCGAGTAGACTATCCTCGAATCGAGCTGATTTAGAACCCAAGAAGGGTTTTGGGGGGAAGCTTCTTAGCACCTAGTTTCCTTATAAGACTCCGCAAGGTATTGAGCTCCTTACCGATTGTCTAAAAGGAATCAATGGAGTTAAATCTTATTATATCATAAATGAATAGGCGTACTGATATATGATCAAAAGAGGTAGATGCTATACAGGCTAAAACTTACAATAGAATCCTTCAACTTGGCTTTCGCAAAGTAATGCTCCAAAGCACCATCTCCACGAAGAATCTTCCCTCCACATCCAGGGGTATCTTTGGAACCCACTGATTCCTCGTCAATCACAACAGCATCTACTCTATTTTGTCCAGTCCTTGCATCTGGAATCTGAAACATGCAAGCATCAAATGCTTCACTACATGAAACTTTTGATTTCAAAAGGATATATCTATGCCCCATGTTGCTTGGCTCTTTTTCTTCTTTAAGTATGTGTCAAACACATTGGATATGAGATGATTTTTAAGGATTCTCCAAATACATGGGAAACATAGAAATGTCTAATCATGCCCATTTTTGATACATACCCGTATGACATTCACACCAGAGTTCAAGTAACATAGCCTATAGCAAACTCATGCTTGTTTGAACATCATTCAAAACATAGGGACCCCAAATGGCAAATACCTCATACATCGCTTCAGTGAGAATGCTTTCCATTATAGCTCTTAAACCCCTGGCACCTGTATTCTTAGCCATCGCCTTCTTAGCAATTAGTCTCAACGCTTTAGGTGTAAAATGTAGCTTCACCTGAAATTAGTGAAATGATGTGAAAGTAAGCGATCTGATTCAAATTAACATGATATTTATGAAATAGTTTTTCCATGTTTGGAGGACCCTTGGAGGTTATCCCCATATCCATGTCTCAGACACGGGGGTACTTGAAGAAAAATGAAGAATCCAAGCAACATAGTTAAATAAAGATGGTAAGAGAATAGAGAATTTGAACAGGCAGAGTCGACTTACATTGTTCATGCTAAATAACTTCTTGTACTGCTTTCCAAGAGCATTTTTTGGTTATGTAAGCAACTGCATCAATTTTTTTCTCAACAATTAGTAATACAAAAGGAACTTATTAAGGAGTTGCCTAATGTAGATCCATTGAATTTGATCATTCTAACTTGATGACAATTTACGAAAGCAAAATGAAATGTTACCTGCAGAAGTTGCTCTTCAGTTAAAGCTGACAAAGTAACTAGTATTGGAAAGCGTCCTATGAACTCTGGTATGAGGCCATATGCAATAAGATCGGAACTCTCAACCTGAAATGCAAATGCGTCTTAAAGATCTCAGTGAAACTTTATGTAATTGCTGATCTTTGATATACATGTTATTTTTGTTGTCTTATCATTAGAAAGAAAGTAGGAAACAGTGTTTATTCTCACTGATTCAAACAAAGACGATGTCACTGCAGCATTGGTTACCCACGAAGTCCTTATATTAGCACGAACAGGTGCTCCAAAACCTATCGAAGAATCTTGCTGTCTGGTTGATACCAACAAATAATTAAATGCCCATAAACATGAACGAATGACATGGAAGATAAATTCTTTCTGGTAAAGTATTAGTAAGAGTTTACCTCTCTGAAATTGTTTTGTCAAGATCAACAAACGCTCCACTACAAATGAAAAGGATGTCTTTTGTTTCTATCTGTGTATATTATTTACACCCATTTAAGCGTAGTTGCAAAAGTTAACCCTTCTAAATAATGGATGAAAATGATGTCTTTTGTATCTATCTGCATATTATTTAGATCCCTAGTTGTGAATGACATGATAAATCAAAAGAATACCTGTATATTGTCACTCCAAGGATGCTTCCTTGCTCCCTTCTCCGGAACATTTATAATCTGTCCAAAGAAATATTTATCAACTGTGAGGCAGCCATAAAGGATGCTGCTCAAAAACTCAAAACAGGTCTAATGCAAAATCAGATAGGAAAAGAGAGGCAAAGCAACAAATATTTGACACTTTTAGATTATATCATGTTACATATACTTTTCGCAACTTCCAAATATAAACATTTCATTCCTAAATTCTTCCAGTTTGATACATTACAGGTTCTTAAGTTGAACTAAATTTCTATACAAAATTCATACATATCCGCAGTCCGCTACATAAATGGTCTCTCAACCAAAGATGTAGACAGAAAAAGGAAATGAACAAGAAAAAAAGAAGATTAAATTTTATGTTATTTTCCCATTTCCTTTCAGTTATAGGAAAAAAGGTACAATATCATTACCGAAAAGATTACAAGGTTATACGTTCGGGACTTCAGTGTATGAATATAGTCTATAGGATTTCCAAAATCTAAAGATTTGATAAGTTACAATTCCTGATAGCCTACAGCAGTCCATTAAAGTTTTAAAGCAATAGTTACAAAGTTTGGCTTCATCTCAAACTATCTCTTCTCCAGATTAAACCTCTTCCGAACATTTACTTTCGTAATTAATCCTGCCCCAGTGCCATGAAAGCAAACAATTGTTCTCAGCTAATAGTCGTGTTCAAATTATTGTTTTTCTGTTAATTTATTTAGGAAAATAATTATTTTATCTGTCTACATATTGCTCAGAAATTATAACCACTATCCCAGTTGTTCACTCAAACCCTAGATAATTATTAGACTATATACCAATGAATTAGGAGGAGAAGCTTAGAAACAGGACAACCATTTAAGTGCTTCTGTTGTAAAGTAATTTTGCAGGAAGTGAACAAGGCAACCAGCATAAATTTCTAAAATTAGATAATAATAAACATGATGGCAGCTGCAGCATTATATATATATATATATACTAATAAAAACAATATACCAATCTACAACCAAAGAACTTATTTAAAAAAAAAGAAAACAACAACAATAACTCACAGTTCCCTCTAACATTTTCAGCAAGGCTTGCTGAACACCCTCCCCTGAAACATCTCTGCTAACATTTAAGCGCTCAGCCTGCAAAAGTAATTCAACGATTGAGAAAATTTTAGGTACGAAAGAAATCCTAGATTAAAACATAAAACCAACAATTTGAGTTTACTTTAAAAAAGAAAGGATAACTGGAGAACCTTTTTAGTTATCTTGTCAATTTCATCAATGTAAACTATTCCTTGTTGAGCTGCTTCTACATTGAACTCAGCAACCTAGAAGTACATCACAAAGCAAATATATGTGACTGCAGATAATGCAAAATACATAACCTAGATCACACTCTGTTGCCCCCACTCTCTCTTCAAGCTTGTGTGTGTATTCTTTTACGAGTTAAGGATATATCATAAGTTGGAAAATAACTATCCCTCTTATAATGTAAAATTAAAGTCTGAAAAATACATCGAGATAAAAGAAAAGGGAAGTAGTTCATCTCATTAAGGCAAACAGATGTAATTATATCTCAGTACAGCAATCAAGCCTAACAAAAATAAATTTGTATTATAGAAAATTTATTCAAAATGCTATAAGCTTCTCCACTGCCATTGGGTAATAGATCCAAAAGAGCTTTTTTTTTCAAGCCTTGGTTCTGTCTCTGATCTCTGTCTTAATTATACCATCTTTTCTCTATATATATAGTTTCTCACATGGTGCGATTTCTGGTTAAAACTTTGACTGGTTCCTAGAGCCAAGGATCATTAGAATGTTGTTGTACATTTAGAAGAGGTACAATCAAATTCACAAGGTACAAACTTCTTTGCTTAGTATTCTCTCTGCCAACATTTTTCTTATACAATCTTGAAGGAATGCCATCAAAAGTTTTGGTTCACATTCACTATTCTTTAGTTCCAGCATGTTTGATTTTACTCAAAAGGCATTGAGCGATTAGAAAAGTTGTGATGTAAAACAACTAGGGGAAAGAGATAGAAGAGAAGAAAATTCAGTGTGCTTTGGTTATAAATGGAGGTATCAAAGTCTCATTGGTTGAAGCAAATGCCTGGAACTAGAAATTTGTCTTCCCACTCCCTCATCATACTACTTGCTAAAGATATTTTGAGTCCAACTAAAAGAGATGATAATGGGAATCTACCTATAAGTCCTATGATGCAAAGAACAAAGTTAATACCGTGAGTAGTTTGTACAATATTGATTCAACATCTTCGCCAACATAACCAGCCTGCAAAAATGAAGAATTTGCCTCATTAAATAGGACAGCCAATGTTAAGAATGTTTAGCTAAGAAAAGAGATACCTATGATTAATCATAAAGACAAAAAAATAAGTTGTAAAATAACTTCTAGGACCTCAAAGGTCTTTAGCAAAAGGCCAATTATTTTCGACAGTAAGGTTTTGTTATGGCTAGGAAGATACCAAAAACTCAAGTCATCAGAGAAGATACTTCAACAAGCTCAATCTGATTGTTGAAAGTTGCAACCATGATAACTATACACATGATAATTAAGGAATATATTCGAGCCTTGGGGAGAATACAGTGGTAAATAAAGGATCAGAAAGAGTCAGCTTCCCTTGCATTGCTCAAGGCTAAAGGGTTTCACAAGTTCCAAAATATGTATTTTAACGCAATTTTCAAAGATTAAAGTGGACAATGGACTTGCCTGTGTCAAAGATGTTGCATCAGCAATGACAAAAGGGACATTGACGAAGCGAGCCAGAGTTTTTGCCAATAAAGTCTTTCCTGTTGTAGGATATGTACATGTATAAGGAAGGTAATCCAATTAAGGAATTTCATGCATCCAACTAGGAACCTAAGAATAGGAAAGAGTGCATACCGGAGCCAGTTGGTCCGACCAAGAGCACATTGCTTTTTTCTAACTCCACATTTTCATTGTTGCCAAGTGCTTCTAAACTTGCGTCTTCTACTCCTGACCTAGCATTCAAATCCGTGACCCAAGTTTTCTAATGACTCTATTGTAAATCAGTTTACCGTATGGAATACAATTGAACTACTAAAATAAAAATCAGATTCAAAATTTCATAACGAACATGGAAACTAACCCTTTCTCAAAGGAGGCATGATATATTCTTTTATAATGGTTATAAACGGCAACTGACAGTACCTGCGATAATGGATTTATAGCAATATATGAGGATTTGGATTTTATTTATTTAGTTGGTTATAAGTTCAAAAAATTACGTACCTTCTTCGCCTTGTGCTGACCAATAACGAACTTGTCAAGGCCTTTGCAAATCTCTCTCGGCGTAGGTAAATCCTTCCCCAACTTGGCCCCGCCCAACCATGCGACATTCCCATTAACGTGGCCTTCTTTGGGCCCATCAGCTCTTAGGAAATTAACTCCGGGAAGAAAGGGCGGCCCAGGCGGAGTTTGAACAGTGAGGCCATTCCCAGGAGGTGGTGGCGTTGGCGGAGAATTATCGGATCTATGATTGTACCAAAACGATGTCCTAACGCTGTTGCGAGGAGGAGAAGCGGTTTTGGAATTGGATTTAATCTCCAAGAAGGTGCCCTGGAGAGGGTATATACGGTGGGGGCGAAAGTGGTAGGCGGTTCTACAAGTGGGGCAGAAATTAACGGTGGATTTGCCGTTGCTGGAATTACTTTCAGATGAATCTAATGAAGCAGGTGGAAGACTGAAATTAAAGTAATTGTGATTGGAGCAGCGCGGGCAATTAATCTCGGCTTTGATCTTACGAGTGAGAGCAGAAGTGGCAGTGCCTTTGGTTTTGGCTTTGCCTTTGCTTCTATTCCTGTTAGTAGTAGTATCGTTTTTGGTATTGTCATCGGAATTGTCCCCGCCTCCGCCGTCTCCTCTTCCAGTAGAGGAGAAACGTTGCCGAATCCCTCCTGCTAAACCAAAGGCCATCCTCCTCCAATGGCCCAAGTAATTCAAATGCTCCATCACCACCAGCTTCCTCCATCTCCTCGATACTTGGTTTCTTGGGATTGGGATTGGGATCTGGATTTGGATAATAATATTACTACTACTTTTGTCTCTCTCTAACCTGTAGAAATGTGCACTTCTTTTCTTCTTTTCAAAGGAAAGTATACATACAAAAAAAAAAAAACTTATAACAAATAAAAAGAGGAGGAGAGAGAGAGAGAGAGAGGGGGAAAAGAGTTGCGCTTTGCCCAGGAATGAGTTTATGAGGAAGAGTGTTTAGGGTGCGTTTGGTTCACGGAATGTAAAATTATCTTTGGGAATAAAATATTATCAGAGAATAAGATTATTGAGAATGTTGTATTTTGTGTTTTGTTGGTTTAGCAGGAATGTAAGATTACCGTGTTTGTTAAAGGAATAAAAGATTATTGAAATGTATATTTGACCAAATTATCCTTATTATATATTTGTATAATATTACAAATTGTAAAATATTTATATATTTTTAAAAAAAAATTAAATTCATAATATTTATATAATTTTTTTTACAAAATTAAAAATATAAAAAAGGTTTAATGAAAGGGTAAATTTTTTTTAACCCATGAACTTCATATAAAATTTTAATTATATACTTTTTTTTGTAAATCTAAAATAATTTAAGAATAAATTTGTAATTTAGCATTCGTAGAATTTTTATTATTCAATGACTGAATAATGATATTTTTGAATAAAAATAAAAATTTAAGGGCATTTTAGTCCAAAATGCCGGTAATGTTACAATACCTAAGGAAATGGGAGGTAATGACATTCCCGGTAATATACCCTAAAAATCTACTATTGGTAATAAAACATTACCGGGAATGATATTCCCGGCCAACCAAACATGGGAATGTGGGATTTCCATCCCATGAGAATCCCACAATCCTTAAACCAAACACCCCCTTAGAGGAGCCTTCACGGTTGGCAAATGTTTTCATGTCTTCCTACGTTTCGATACTCACTTTTGATTTATAAATATTTATTTTTGTTGATCGAATTTTATTTTAGATAAACATAAATTTGTGAATTCAACTTTTGAATTTGATCAAAATTTATTGTCGTCAATTATTGGTTAATAATGGATTACATCTTAAATTTTTTAATTTAGTCTGTTTTTTTATCTTTTAAATATGAATTTGATATTATTTCATGAAATATATCTCGATTTTTACAAATTTGATGTACAATAAGATTTCTATAAATTAATAATGTTGGGACTATGTCATTTTATTAATTTAAAAAGGTATTAATTAATAAATAAATTGATAATTTATTAAATCAAAGAGATTTTTTACGATTAAACGAATCTACATCATTCTTCATGAATAAAACATATACATTATTAACTAATTGAATGATGTTCATGTACAATGTGACTAACTAAGTACATATAACATATTCCCATCAAAATACAAAGTTCATTGTAGTACGTAATGCTAGTTAAAACTTAATACATGTTAATGTTTGATAATGAAATCAACTACTATATAAAACAACATCAAACATTTTTAATTAGTTAGCCCAAATTAAAACTAATCAACCATGACTTCACATTTAAAAATTGTCCAAAAATCAATCATGACAGATCAAGTATGTAAAGCACTACATGACTGTAAGAGAGATTACCCTACATGCATTAAAAAAGATTTGCAACAATGGATTGATGAAAATTTTCATTTGAAAATTAGTCAAAAATATAATATCGAACATACTCAAACGATCATCTGAGTACCTTTCATTAACTTAAGAAAATAAGAAGATATCAAACTACATAAATCTACAAAATATCCAGAGATGGAGAAGGTTCTTTATGAGTGGCTTCTTCAATACCAAGAACATATAAAGATGTATGTAGAGTTAATTTTGGAGAAGATAAAAGCGGCGATGAAACTTCTATACACTCAATAACCTTTTGAGTAGCACAAACTTTCTCAGGATTAGTTTGAGAAGTTCAAGTTAAGATATTATATCAAGTTATATTTAATGTTATTTTTTAATTAAATTTCATGTTATATTTAAATGTATTTTATATATTTTATTTTGTAAACTTAATTTTTTTATTTTTTTTAAATTTAATTAGAAATATTTTTTTATAGAATGCTTCTTTCAAGTAGATAGTTATATAAATAGAAGGTGTTTTCTACAAAAACAAATCACCTTTACTGACTAGGGTGCCACTTCGGTAGAGTGCTTTCTACATAACACATCTTTTTATTATAGATGTTGGATCAAGAATTTATCTCAATAAGTGTTAGTTTGGTAATTGATTTTTTTGGTAAAATATATAAATACTCCCTCGATTATAGAGTGTTATTTTGTTAAGTCTCTCAATTATTAAAAGTTACAAAATAATATCTGAATATATATGATTGCATTGTTGAGTATCTCGACTATTAAAAGTTACAAGATGATCATCCGACTATTTATATGTTACAAATTAATCTTTTTTAATCTCCGACTATATATTATTGTATTGTTGAGTATCTCGACTATTAAAAGTTACAAGATAATCTGTTATGACCCTAGGAGATTAGAGAAGAAAATTAGACGAAGAATGGACAGAATTGAGATTAAAGAAGAGAAGAAAAGGGATTCAAGAAAGCTGAGAATTCATTCATTCATTTCCTAAGCCTCCCATGCTCTACAAGCAGGTAATTTATTTAGTTACACTTGTAGTACTGTGAATCTAGCTATGCCAGCTGGCATTTACAATAACAGACTCATAACATAATGGTTTTGTTTCATTTCTTCTTTTCAGCAGGTATTGACCAACTGGTCTGGCCCTTTCTAACATTACTTGAGTCTTCCCAATCTGCTCCAGCTCTTCGGGTAATATCCTCACTTGACTATTACATGTTTTAATTCCCAATTCGCATTTCTCAATCCCTAATTCATTTTTTGAATCCCTAATATCCTTCGCTGCTTCTTGTTTCTCCTCCTCTCTCCCAACCGTGATAATTTCTCCCCCTTTAGACGATCCTTGTCCCCAAGGATCAAAGTATCGAATTTGTGATAGCAAGACCACAAAATCCTTCCAAGTTGCAAAAGAAGGAAGTCCACACCAACTAATTAGCCATTGCTTGTAACCAACAACACCCAATATCACATGGATAAAATGATCTCTAGGATGCACCCTAGAAACATGTCCCAATCTCATCAATTCAGCATTGACTAAAATCACTTGTGCAGTCCATTTAGGCAACTTATTCGCATTGTTCTTTAACCCAGTAGCCAAAATCGCACCCCTTTGAGTCTTCTACTTCTGCCTCCAATTGTTATGACCCTTATTGCCATGCCTAACTAAAACCTGCTGTGAAAACTTCTGATTTATATCATTTTTCTCTTCTGCAAGTTGGGACAAATTATCCTTTGCAATAGCCAATGAGTCTTCATGTAATTTCATAATTGTTTGGGTCTCTGTTAACTTGCCAACCAGGATGCTAGCCTCGTCCTTTACTTCCCTCAACTCTCGTTCAATATGTGTCTCGGTAGACTGAAAATAATCAATTGTCGCTTGGGCCTTTGCTAGCTTTCCAGACATGGTGCTAGCCTTCTCTTTTACTTCCCTCAACTCTTGTACGACATTCCTCAGACAGCCCACCTCAACAGTCTCATCAAGCCGATTCTCAAATTGAAAAAGAATTACAGTAAGGAATTCATTACTATTAATCCTGATGACCTCTACACGAAGAGTTTCCCAATTTTGAGCTGACATAGCCTTGTACTGAAATGGAACAATAAAGAGCTTGCAATAATTTCCCAAGCAACAACCTGTTACCTCAATCCTTTATTTTGGCAAGAAACCATATTGGGGAAGCACGATTCCAGTTATGCATAGCTTAGGAGGCCTACCAGGTCTCTTCGAGAGATGTTGAATAAAAATAGGCCACTGAAAACTATATAGGATACTAAAATCTACAATATGAAGGAAACTTGTGTTCCCAACCATGTGGTAAATCATTTTGTCTCCATACATAATTGGTAGCTTCTTAAACTGGTAAGCACTAAGGTATCCTTTGTAAGACTTCAACATATCAGCAACTGTTGTCTTCTCGGAAACTAGATATGCATAAAAAAATTTGGAAATACTTGAGCCAACCTCTGAGTTCCATTACCGAGAGAAGTAGAGTTATATTTAGTATGTTTTAGTATGTTATACACATAAGAACTAATCTCGCTATGTGTAGTATAGCAGCTTATAAACCCCCCACATATGTATAGCCTGAAGGAATTCATTTATGTATATAACCCACCATTTTGTAGCGAGCAGAACAATTGTTGGTCTACAGAATAAACTAATTTCTCTTTTAGGCACACTCAAACTCCTATCAATTTGAACCATCTTACATCTCATCAACAAAAGTCGAAACAAAAAAGGATCAAAGATTTTAACATGTTTGTTGACATCCCTAAACATCTTGGAACAATTTTCTCTAAACGCAGATGGAACTAGATAGTTGGAATTATTTGAGTTACCCAGAGAAAAATCAACTATGGAGGGCGTAAAAGTAGCAATTTGAACTGATATAGGCAAACCTGACTTCTCAAACAGTGGAAAAACTATTAAGGGTTGCTTCACATGGCATTTATGCTGCAGGAGCTCAACAACAAGAACATTCGAAAGGGCAGTTGCCATTGAAATGATGTATGCTCCAAAGTTGTCTGCTGGAAGCTCTATCAAGACACTAAATGTATCCAAAACATCAGTAATTTCTTCTGTTTTAGGAAGATTAACACCAAACAACGGACGCTTTTCACTTAGTTCAGATAGTAGCCATTCATGTCTTTGTTCTTCAGACCACTCACTGTAGAGACTAATTTCCAAGTGTTGGGTAATGGCTTCCAACACATTTGTATGGCGGTTAGACTCTTGACGATGGTTAAGTCTAACAAGTACAGTCCAAAAGTTAAAACTTGCCTTAAGAAATCAATAAGACTTCCATTAGCAATTGACCGGTCACCACAAGAGCAAAGTGATCTATAATATAGTTCTAGAGGTTCCAGAAATTGCTTAATGTTGGTGAAAATTTCTTCATCGGAAATGTCAGAGATACCATGAGATAACATTTGGCGAAACCTTTCACTTGTCTGATACAACTTATCCCTAACATTACCAAGAATAACACGGTAGGGTTCATTTGGAGGAACTTATTTGCAGAACTATTGATGTTTCCCCGAGATCAGTTTGATAGATCGAACGAGACTGGTGTTCTGATGCAACCTTGAATCAACCTTCATGGTACTAGTGATTGATGACATTGCATCAATTACTTTTGTTCGCATTTTATCAAACACTTGATACCCTTCATTTGTGCCTTCGATTGCCACAGGTAACGACTTCGTTTCAGGGCTGTTTTGGTCTTGCTCCATTGTCTTTCCTGTCAATACACTTAGGATATGTTCGAAATAACCCTTATTATTTGCAATCCTTGTCTCCAGGTACTGCTGATCTTGCTTCACCAGCTTTGATAAGTCCTCAATCTGGTTTTGAATTACAGAAATAGCAGAGGATTCAGCCATTGCTTTGCCAGGAGTGGTGGCTCTAATTACCAATTGTTATGACCCTAGGAGATTAGAGAAGACAATTAGACGAAGAATGAACATAATTGAGATTAAAGAAGAGAAGAAAAGGGATTCAAGAAAGCTGAGAATTCATTCAATCATTTCCTAAGCCTCTCATGTTTTACAAGCATGTAATTTATTTAGTTACACTTGTAGTACTGCGAATCTAGCTATGCCAGCTGGCATTTACAATAACAGACTCATAACAGAATGGTTTTGTTTCATTTCTTCTTTTCAGTAGGTATTGGCCAACTGGTTTGGCCCTTTCCATCATTACTTGAGTCTTCCCAACCTGCTCCAGCTCTTCGGGTAATATCCTCACTTGACCATTACATGTTTTAATTCTCAATTCACATTTCTCAATCCTTAATTCATTTTCTGAATCCCCAATATCCTTCACTGCTTCGTGCTTCTCCTCCTCTCTCTCAACTGTGACATAATCATCCGACTATTTATATGTTACAAATTAGTCTTTTTTATTAAAAGATTGATGACAGTCTGAGCTAGACGTTAACATGTTGACTGTGATATGATAGTCGTTTGAGATTTTAGGATTAAATTTTATTATATCATAGTCAACAATATAACGCCCAACTTAAACGCCCATCAATTTTTTAATAAAAAAAAGTTTAAAACATATAGATAGTCAGATGACTATTTTATAATTTTTACTAAATAGAAGATTCAACAAAATAATGTTATATAATTAACAACGCTTTATAATCTAACACTATTTATATGCTTTATTTTTTTGGGGGGTAAATTTGAGTAAAAAAAAACCAGGGTTAGCTGGGTGACTTATAAAAGCCTCCATTTGTTGTTTTACACTCCCTGTGGCTTGGACTTACTTTGATTCCCCGACCACCAAGCCCAACCTACAGCGGAAGTGAACCGGTAAGGAGGCGATGAACGGAAACGGCAGGAGGCGATGAACAGAAACGGCTGGAGGAAGACAAGACCAGTGGAAGAAGATGACAAGGGTTTGATTTGGAAACTTCCGCCGCTTAAGCTCAAGGATGTGGGTAAGGTCGGTCTTGCTTTCAGTCTCGGCGCTGGTTGCGGTGTCGGTTTTGGTGCCGGCCTCATTGGAGGTATTCTTTACTAATCATATTCGTTTTAACAATTTTCTTTGTTAAATTTCCTTTTTTTGGGGGGGGGTCTAGAGGTGAAATGATCATGGACATGACGAGTAAAAGTTCATATTAAAAACGTATGGTATATGGTTTATTTATTAATTGGATTACAAATATTTTATCTATAATTGAATAAAAAGAAGAAATGTGGAATAAATGAGTAATTGCATTGATGCTAGTCTCACTTTGTGCTTTTGGAAGATCAAAAACCACTGGCCTACTGCTAAATTCTCTTTAATTTATCGATGACCTTGAGGATTTTTTTTTGGTGCTTCATATTTTGGATTGCATGGACCTCATACTGCAGTGACTTATTTATTTTCATTCTAAATTTGTTCCATTCTGTGTTAGACATGATCATCTTCTCTTTCATTCTAAATTTAGTTCTCTCTCATTAGGTGCTAGCTTTGGTCCTGGAATTCCTGGCTTACAAGTTGGCTTTGGTTTTGGTGCTAGATGTGGGGTTGGCTTAGGATTTGGCTATGGTGTCGGTATGGGCGTTGCTCGTGATGAGAACCGTTCATATTCTAATATTAAAAGCTTATTTGGCAACCAACATCCTCCTCTGTAGTGAGTATTTATATTTTATATGTGTATATATTTGTTTCTGCTATATCCTTCTAAATTCTTTATTGTAGTAATAATAAAATTAACTTTATCGAAGTTTTTGCTTGGATTTAAATGCATGTTTTGCTGATGGGAAGTAATTACTTTGTTTCCTTACTTTCTAGCATAAAAAGTTATTGCTTTATAAACTTATCATCCATCTTAGTGAAGTAGGTTTTTAGATTTCTAAGAGTATAGGGTTTACAGTTATTAAAAACATGTTACTTTGGTTTGAATATAAAAAGATGAAGTCAACATTTTATCTTTAAGGGGATGGTGTGAAGATAAATTTTTCGAAAATTGAAACCCCATTAATTAGTTGAGTGGTTACTATTATTGGCAGTATATGAAGATTGACCACTTCTTCAATTAGACATCAAAAATACATTCTTAAATGAGGATCTTGAAGATGTGTACATGGAGATATCTCCAGGTTTAGAGAATTCCTCAAATTGCATACAAAGTATGCAAGCTAAAGAAGTCACTGTATGGCCTAAAACAGTCTCCTCGTGCATGGTTTGACAAACTTACCAAAGTTGTAACTAACCAAGGATATAGTTACTGCCAGTCGGATCATACATTATTCTTGAAGGTTTCATCAAAAGGTAAAAAAGGCCATACTTATTGTTTATATTGATGACATTATCATAATAGGAGATGACTTTGAAGAAATTGTTATGTTGATGACATTATCGTAATAGGAGATGACTATGGAGAAATCAATAAGCTAAAAAGTCAACTTGTTGTTGACTGTGAAGTGTGAAATCAAAGATCTTACTACTCTCAAGTATTTTCTAGGGTTGGAGGGTGCTCGATCAAAAGCTGGGATTGTGAAAGAAAATACATTATGGACTTGCTAACAGTGACTGATATGCTTTGATGTAAACCAGCAGAAACACTCATAGACCCCGATTCCTAACTTAATGCTAAGAAAAGATACATAGTGCCGGTTAATAAAGAATAATATTAAAGGTTAGTGGGAAAGCTGATTTATTTATCTCATACAAGACCAAATATTGCATTTCAGTAGGTATTGTAAGTTAGCATATGAATGATCCTAGAGAATAGCATCTAGAAGCAGTTAATCGAATCCTACGATATCTCAAAATGACACCAGGCCATGGTTTATTTTTTAAAAGAAGTGAGAACCTTGAGGTTGAGATTATTATAAGAATTAAAGGTTGACTTTAATAATCAATTCAAGGTGCAAAGTGGCAACCAATTTGCCATAAATATTGTTAAAAATCATGTTCATCATGACATAACCAAGCATGTGGAGATTGGTAGACACTTCATTTCAGAGAAAGTCAATAATGGGATAGTCAAACTAAGCTATGTTCTTACTTAACTACAACTAGCTGATATTTTCACCAAACCACTTCCAAGAGTTAACTTTGATGCAGTGTAGGATATAGTTGTGTACTTTGTATTTAATATTTTACTTTGTATTAAACTTGTATTTTTTATTTATCTAAGTAGAATATAAGATAGTTATCTGTTTAGATAAGAAAGTAAACAGTACACCTAGTAGGACTCTTATGTTGTAAATCCTAGTAGGACTCTACTGTTATAACTCAGCCAATTTTAATAGTTCTGATTTTTTCCCAGAATAAGAGGATCGAGGGTTAGGGATTGGGAATTAAATCACGTGAGGTGCTCGAGGAAATTTACCATAGCAGTGGAGCAGGCCAGGCAAAGTAAATGTCTGAAGGAGCAGCCCAAAACCAAAGGTTCAGTACCTGAAGAAGAAAGGAAAGAGAAGAATAATTTTGTTATTTAGTTGTTATATAGCAAGGACAGCTGGCATGAAATGTATGACAAATGTAACTAAATAAATTACCTGCATTGGTTGTAAAAATCCCTTATGCCATGAATGAATGACTGATTTCTTCTCTCAATTCTCTCATTTTTTTCTTAAACCTCGTTCTATTTCTTCTATTCCATAACAAATTGGTATTCAGAGCCTCCATTCCTGGCTTTTGATATTTGTTATGCTAAAGAAAAACCACACAATGACACAAAATCCAGAACTTTCTGCACTACAGAAACAAATAGAGGATTTGATACTTTTAGTGAAGAACGTAACATACAACACTAATCCACCAAAGTGGTGGGAGGGGAAAGACAATCGAATCAGCTCATTGGGAGTCTGAATGAATACATATCAAGGTTATGTCGAACAAATTTTGGGTATACTGATTAGAAAGAAGGACGGGCAGGAACCAGAAAACCCCGACAGTCAGCAGGTGAAGACTCTTGAACCTTCAAAACCTGATGGTAAACAACCAGTGGCTCTGACAATAATCAATGAAAAATCAGGCTTTACTTACCAACTGGAGGAATCTGGAATTCTAAAGTCCAAACCAGATGAACCACCTCAGAAGCCGAAAGCAGATTTGCAGTTGGGTGACGGCAGTGGAACAAAAATATCACAAGGAGCCCTTGTTGATGAACGACGAGGGTTATTTGGGAGTCTCGGATCAGTGACACCAAGACTTCGAATAGAATTACCTATATTTGAAGGGACAAATCCAAAGGGATGGATCCAAAAGTGCATCAAATTCTTTCATTTTTATGGAGTTACTGCTGAAGAACGAGTGGCGCTGGCTGCAATGCATAATAGAGGTAAGGTCGAAACTTGGTTTGATGATTATATTTTGCAAAAACATCGGGTCTTATGGCATGAATTTGAAGCTGATATATGTCATAGATTTAACGACAAAACTTTTCCGAAAATTATGGAGGAATTTAGTAAGTTGTTGAAAAAATGTTCTGTTGACGAGTACCAAGATAAGTTTGAAGAACTTAAACCCTATATTCTGATTCAAAGTCCTACATTGCGAGAGGAATTCTCAGTGTCAATTTTTGTTAGTGGTTTAAAGGAGGGTCTCGAAATGGGTTCCACTCAACCTTTGGCAATAATAGTTGCTAATGGAGAGAAAGTCTTCAGTTCAACTAGATCGAATCAAGTATCTTGGACAATACAAGGATTCCATTTTAATCATGACTTTCGAATCCTTCAACTTGGTGGGAGTGATAGGGTACTTGGTGTCGATTGGATGAAGCAATTTAGTCCAGTTCTTATGGACTGTAAAGACATGACTTCGAGCTTTCAAAAGGATGGCAAAATGATGATTATACAAGGTCAGACTACGATAGGTAATTGGAAATCGATACCAGGAAACAGAATGCAAAAAATGATAGCAAAGGTTTCTTCTTTAATGGACGAATTATATGTACTCGATATGGACCCTGTTGCTTTAACAGTTTCCAGTGAATTAGAGCCTTTATTACAAGAGTTTGACAGTATCTTTGATGAGTCTACGGGTCGGCCTCCTATCAAGGCTCATGATCATCCAATTACTCTCATACCAAGCTCACTTTTAATCAATTTACGACCCTATCGCTTCACACATCATCAGAAAAATGAGGTGGAAAAACAGATCACTCAGATGTTGACTTCCTCTATAATTCAAGCAAGCAAAAGTTCGTTTGCTTCTCCCTATTTGTTGGTTAAGAAGAAAATTGGTTCCTGGCGCTTTTGTGTTGATTACAGACAACTAAACAGCCAGACGATCAAGAATAAATTCCCAATTCCAGTTGTTGAGGACCTTTTGGAAGAATTACATGGGGCAATTTTTTTTCCAAAATTGACTTATGCTCGGGCAATTGGAAAATATGTATCCAACCACAAGACACCCATAAGACAACGTTTCGGACTCGTCACGGCCACTTCAAGTTTAAGGACATGCTAAAGGTTCCGGTGCTCTATATAATCAGAGCTTTCATTCCAACAACTATGATCGTTGTCCTGTATTATTTTGATCACAGTGTATCTTCGCAACTAGCTCAACAGAAGGAATTCAACTTGAGGAAACCACATTCTTTCCATTATGACTTACTTATTGGATTTTTGACGATATTATGTGGTCTTATTGGCATCCCTTCGGAAAATGGTGTCATTCATCAGTCTCCTACGCATACTAAAAGCTTGGTTGCATTGAAGCATCAATTGCTTCGAAACATAATAGTAGCGATAACCCGTAAATGTATGCATAATAATGCAAGCTTAGGACAAGTGACGACAGCATGCGAGAAGCTTATCAACAAATGCAGAGTCCATTGGTTTACCAAGAACCTGTTGCTAGGGGATTAAATGAACTGAAAGCATCAACGATTCAAATGGCTTCAAGCATGGGAAATATTGATGCCTCTGTTGATGAGACAGTATTTGACGTTGAGAAGGAAATTGATGATCTGCTTCCTATCGAGGTAAAAGAACAGCGGCTAAGTAACTTGGTTCAAGCTTACAGTAATGCTTTTCATAAAAACGGATCACGAGCCACTAAAATATTTGTTGGAGCAAAATGGTGTTCACTGTCCAGATTCAAATGGATTGAGACAATTGAGATCTAATTCAATTGGTGGTTTTTTTTCTTGTTTTCCCCACTGCACTTGATTCTAACGCAATCAATGGCCATTTAGATACTAGGCTGCTGAAGGGTACCACAGGTTTGCAGGAAGGGAACAATACTTTGCCAGAGGTTATTAATGAAAGAGAATCTGGATCTTTCGAAGAGAGCAAAAATAGTATGAAATACAGAAATTCTGCATCAGTAGCTAATGGTGGTCAAGATGAGGCTGATTGGATTGAAAAGTATGAGCATGGAGTCTACATAACTCTTGTAACATTGCAGGATAGAACTAGGGATCTTAAATGTGTGCGGTTCAACCGGCGAAGATTTGGAGAGCACCAAGCAGAATCTTGGTGGTCAGAAAACCGCGAGAAGATTGTGGACATGTATTGGGATTGGGAGCTTACAAATGAAACTCAACCTATTTGGAATATGTTTACTCATCTAAAGAAATATGTAGGGTATAAGTTTGGGTATATTGAGCTGCCAATTAATGATCCATGCCTGGCTATGGGGTTTATACCTCTTTATTCTATTGGTCTTCGAGTCGGGCAACTTGTTACATTGAAACGGAGAAATGAGAGGCCAAACGATATAGGGAAGAGCAAAGTTTCACAAAACAATGATGAAGTGTTGTATGAAGTGAATGTGAATTCCGATAAACTACCTACTCTGCTATGGTGTTTAGAATTCACAGTGCATAAGGTCTCATATATATTGCAGAATAGAATTAAACAACATGCTGACAAAAATCGAAGTGAACGACAGTTTCAAATTGGAGAAGAAGTATACCTAAAATTACAGCCCTACAAGCAAATGTCCATCGCCCTACGAAAGAATTTGAAGTTAGCAGCGAAATTTTATGGGCCTTATCGAATTCTGGAAAAAATAGGAACAATAGCTTATCGATTAGACTCACCAGATTCCTCTCAATTGCATCCAGTATTCCATGTGAACCTCTTGAAGAAGTTCATCGACGATTCATCCACTGCTGTCACCGATCCTCCTACAGTTGATGATGAAGGGCTGTTACAAATCAAAACCTTAAAGATTATGGGCAGAAGGATTGTAAACAAAAACGGCAAACCTGTGATTCAACTTTTGGTTCGCTGGGAGAATCTCGCTGAAGAGAATGACATTTGGGAGGATTATTCGACACTCAAGGGACAGTTTACTGCGTTCGATCCTTGGGGACAAGGCTCGTCTCGAGGGGTGGGTATTGTCATGGTTGGAGAAGAAGAGGGACGAGGAACCATCAAAGAATAATTGGGAAATGAGGATCGAGGGTTAGGGATTGAAGACATGGATTGGGAATTAAATTACGTGAGGTGCATGAGGAAATTTACCATAGTAGTGGAGCAGGCCAGGCAAAGTAAATGTCTGAAGGAGCAGCCCAAAACCAAAGGTTCAGTACCTGAAGAAGAAAAGAAAGAGAAGAATAATTCTGTTATTTAGTTGTTATATAGCAAGGACAGCTGGCATGAAATGTATGGCAAATGTAACTAAATAAATTACCTGCCTTGGTTGTAAAAATCCCTTATGCCATGAATGAATGATTGATTTCTTCGCTCGATTCTCTTATTCTTTTCTTAAACCACGTTCTATTTCTTATATTTCATAACAGTGTTGTTATGTGCAGGGATAAAATTGGTGGCCTAATTGACGAGCTTGTGATCAATACCAAGAAGGTAGCTATAGCAGCTACTAGGGAAATTGAAAAGTAGAGAATATGATTGAACTTGAAGGATGTATGTTTTGTGAATGTTGAATAGGAAAGGAACTCTTATTTCGAGTATAGCGTTGCATAAAAACCCCTCTTGACGTAGATTACTTATTATAAGTTTAATATATGCTCCTGTTTATATTAATTTTGATATTAGCTCAATGTATATGGTATGCCATTTTCTCTGTTTTTAACTTCAGACAGTAATACAGGGGCAGTTAAATCTTCATTGAAGATTTTGAGGTGCAATGCTTAGTTAAACTTCATTGGTCTCCATCTTCAACGTAAATTTGATCACATACTATAAGAAAACCCATTTGCCTTTAAATTTCATCAAAAACCAAATGGAGGTTCTTTATGGATTTTAGACTCAATGACCATCAGTGATAAATGTTCTTGTTATTAGCTATAGAATCTAGGTACTTTTCTTTTCCTGGAAAAGAAAAAAAAAGGTACTATAATGACCAACTAATTATCTTATCAAAATGACTTCTCTTGCCCATTCTCTGCTGGACTGCTAATTGTGCCATGTACTATAGTCGTGAGATCATTTTATAACATTTAATAGTTGAGGGATTCAACAAAGTAACCCTTGTGGTCGGAAGACCATTTATGTATTTTACTCTGTGTATTTATTTTGATTTTTTATATTTTAAAATTCTTAAATTTTTAAGATTAAAAACCTACCGACTTCATAATATAAATGCATAAAGTTATATTTATCCATCTAGTTTGAATTAAAATTAAATTAATTGCACGAACCAACTGATCTTAATGGTTAAGGGACTTGTTATTATCTCTAGAAGTCACGGGTTCAAGCACCAGTAGGGGTATGAGCGTTTATTGTCAATTGATTGAGAGTCTTTGATTGCTTTGTAATTACTCCAGATGTATATTAAAAATTAATTTTCCGTAGAAAAATAGATTAAATGTATTATTCTAATTAAAACAAAGAACGCATAATCATAGGGGTAAACTGGTAACTGTTTAACGACTGACCAAAAATATTCTTTTTTTTCCTCTTAATTTTGACGTTTGTCCGTATACGGGGAGAAGGACAATGCATTGTATTTGATGATTCTTTTCACGATATTCAAATTTGGCACAAATCTCTGAACTGAAGGATATGTCTGTTCTTCTTGTTATAAGATATATAAAACTTCCAATAACTTTGTTTGATCAATGATTAATGAACTAAACTTTTGGTATTGTTATTATTCCAAAACGTTATAGGACTATGTTCCTGGTATGCATTTTGCTACAGTTTCCAACCAACGACAGAACATGGATCAGAACGAGAAAACATTGTATTAAAGAAGAACAAAAACACACCTAAAGTTTAAACTTAACATATGGACAACCATATCATTGGCCTTGTAATATAGTCCAATCTTCTAGTTGATATTTCTGCAATCCAGCCTGACCTCTCCATTGGTACCAGTCAAGGGGTTATGTTTCCCACCTTTATCATGGCCTTAGCAAAGCTAGCAAAAAACTGACTTTGGCTTCTTGTGAACCTATTGACAATGGCCACAGTCTCAGCCCCATTAGTGGAGAACAGTTCTTGATCGGATTGAAGGAGTCCCTTGCGGTTTTGAAGGTTCAAAAAGTACTTGTTGTCAAAGCTAAGGGAAGTTTGTTCGTCAAGATCGATCAAACTCGTGACATCTCCACCTTTAGGACATTGTTATTGAAGTGCTTTCGCGTACGTGGCGTTGAGGGTCGGGTCGACTTCGCCAGATACGTTATTGAAATTGTAGAGGCGGTCCATGAAAGCAGCGTATTGTGCCCTTCCAAATGTGTGAACACCTGAGAAGTATCCGGAATGAAAAAATCGTATTGACCCAAATTTTATCTGATGTAACTTTATTGGTGGAAGAATTACCAGACAAAGTGACAAGATCAGTGGAATCAAGTCCAACGCTCTCGAATCTGGCAGCAATATTGGCAAGGCTATCATGTTGAGTTGGGATGCCTCCAATTCCTTCAAGGTGTGCAATCCGACTATCCATTCTTCCTAGTGGGAATTTCCATGATTGACCTTCAACCTGCACACCAAACATCCGCTTTAACATTGTTCTAACACTAATTTGGAAGGAATACAAAAGATTAGAAGCATTAATTGGTAATGGAAAATAATACCAAGGTAACAGAAATTTGAGCAACAAGGGCCAAAATATCGGCACAGGAGACAACACGAGGAGAAGCTTTCTCTAACGCTGTTTTGATATCATCGATAACGACATATCCATCGGTTGAAAGGTTGGGAGTGGCAGTTTTTTCACCGTCCGTACCATTCAGCAGTAGTGAGGCATCGCAACCCTGTATGCGTGCATATATTAATGTTAGTGGCTATAGGCATGTTTACGTACGTTTCGGTATCAACGAGGAGCAAAAATTGTTGTGTTAGTTTTTGGCAAAAATTGGTCAAATCCTACATTGGAAATTAACAAAGGATGGAAAAATTCTTAGCCTATAAATAGAACATTTCCCTTTGGTTAAATGTATATCAATCACCAAAATACAAGTGGTGTATTAGAAAACTATTAGCTATACTAATAGAGAATTTAAAGGGAAATTCTTTTGGGGTGTACTTTAGCTTTTGGGCATGTGTGAGAGTTAAATATTTTGTAGTGTGGTTGTAATAATTTTCCACATAGTAAATATTTTTTTCTCTTAGTTGTCTTTTGACAACGCCTGTGGTTTTTCTCCATTTGAGAGTTTTCCACGTTAAATTATTGTGTTTTTCTCACTTTTATTTTTCAAGTATTTTTGTTAATGTTGTAATCTAAAGGGATTGTTTGATTACAAGGGGTCTATTTTCCCAACAATTGGTATCAGAGCCAATGGTTTGGTAAAAGATAAACTTTAAGGCGGTGTAGGAATTTCTTTAAATTCTTAGTATGCTCTGTGGTTGCGGCTTTGTCCGATCTTCTACATCAGAAAAGATTTTTTAGAAATTGTTGTGGTTCAACTGGAGGTCCTTTAAATACATTATTGTGTTTATTGAGTGTGGTATTGTGTAAGTAAGTGCAACCAAGAAAGTTTTGTCACAAAGGCTTTAATCGCCTAAGGAGGTTGAGACTTAAGTGGTACTATTTGTGTCCCCCCAATCTTTCCTGGAAACTTTCTTAGTGCATTTTGTAGACACAATTGTTCACTCATTATTCAAGTGTGAGATCACTGTAGCATTGTTGAGCAAAAATGAGTATCAGATTTGATATTGAGAAATTTAATGGGAGAATTAATTTTGGGTTGTGGCAAGTACAAGTCAAGGATATACTAATCCAGTCTGGATTGTATAAGGCCTTAAAGGGAAAGCCAGCTTCTTTGTCCGAAGGAAAGGAACCAGATAAACCTAGTGACAACAGTGGAGACAAGGGAAAATCCAAGATGAGTGAAGAAGAATGGGAGGAGTTAGACATGAGAGCAGCAAGTCAGATTCGTCTCTGTCTAGCCAAAAATGTTCTTGCTAATGTTGCTAGATGGTCATCAACAAAGGATCTTTGGGAAAAGCTTGTGGAAATGTACCAAGTAAAAGTCTTTCAAATAGGTTATATTTGAAGGAGAAATTTCACAAATTACAAATGGAAGAAGGTACAAAAAATTCTGACCACCTTAGTGCACTCAATGGGATTATTTCTGAACTGGAATCTATTGGAGTGGAGATTGATGATGAAGATAAAGCATTGAGACTTATTTGGTCTCTTCCATCTTCCTATGAGCACATGCAAACCGTTTTAATGTACGAGAAAGAGAATGTGAATTTTTCAGAAATGACAAGTAAGCTGATTTCGGAAGAAATAAGGCTGAAAAATGGAGAGAACAAATCTTCTGAAAGTGGAGCATTGTCGGTTTGTGGAAATAGGAAGATGTATAAAGGCTCCAAAGGGAAAATTATCTGCTGGGGATGTGGGCAACCTGGACATCTAAAGAAGGATTGCAAAAACGGTGGAGCTAATTCGGCTAATGGCTCCAAAAGTGATGCTACTAATGTAGTCGTCTTTGAAAATGAAGGCGATGAATTTGCTTTGTAAAGAAAGATATATATCCTCATGGCATGATAGCTACCAATTGAGTTGCCATGGAAAATGATGTATGAAAAGGTAGCATGTCCACATTTACACATGGGCATTGCTTGACAGTTGATGCAAGGTGTGTTGTGGAATTGATGTCGATGGCTAATGAACTTCCTAGAAAGTCAACATTGGAAGTTGCACCATAACTTATTAGCAGTTTTTCGACATGAACAGGTCGAGGTAAAAATTCTTGGAGTTAGTGAATTCCAAGTGTGTATACTCTTATGGTGGAGTATGACAATTCTTGTTTTTAGAATTGTGACTATCATAGCTGATGGTGTTATTGAGGTAGCTGTTGTTTTTATGGTGAAGAATTGTATGCAATTTTTGCCAAGGTAGAGATTTGTTAGTTTTTGGCAAAAATTGGCCAAATCCCACATTTAAAATTAACAAAGGATGGAAAAATTCTTTTTAGCCTATAAATAGAACATTTCTCTTTGGTTAAATGTATGTCAATCACCAAAATACAAGTGGTGTACTAGAAAGCTATTAGCTATACTAGTAGAGAATTTAAAGGGAAATTCTCTTGGGGTGTACTTTAGCTTTTGGGCATGTGTGAGAGTTAAATATTTTGTAGTGTGGTTGCAATAATTTTCCACATAGTAAATATTTTTTTTCTCTTGGTTGTCTTTTGACAACGCTGTGGTTTTTCTCCATTTGGGAGTTTTCCACGTTAAATTATTGTGTTTTTCTCTCTTTTATTTTTCAAGTATTTTTGTTAATATTGTGATCTAAAGAGATTGTTGGATTACAAGGGGTGTAACAACCCGAATATTTACAAAATAATATTTAATTGAAATTGGACGTTAATTGTGAAAATTGGTGAAATTTAATGACTGAACTAAAATTTATGAAAAGTTATAGGCCATTTTATAAGTTGAAGGAAATTCAGGGACCAAGCCCTGAATTCCTCCAAGGAGTGTCGGCAGGCTTATAATTTAAGCGTGGTTTCTGATTGTAAATAAGAAAACACAATTGAGAATTTGCTCAATTTTCCTTCTCTCGTACCCTTACTTCCAAGCCCGATTCCGACGCCGTTCGACGTCCAATCGTAAAATTGAAACCACCGTTGTATTCATCATCAAGCGAGGAACAAACCATTCAAATTAATTGAAGTGAAACGCTGCCAAACGTCTGGAATTTTCAGTCAAAGCATCGTCGTTTTTTTTAGCTCTATCGCCGGGAAAAACTTAAATTCACCGCCGATCGTTGTTCCGTTTACGACACCTCCTGCACCATCGTGTTCCTTGTGTCATTGCGAGTCCGCCGGTGTCAACCTTGTTCGCCGTCGACGGCGGCGCGTGAGGAGGTGGAGCAGTCAAAGATTCGGCCGAGTTGAAATACGAGCTCTCCGTCGTTCAAAAATTTGAACCGATCGTTGTAAGTATCTCGAAATCGCTCAAAATAATTTTTAGAAATTTTTCCTGGAATTTTCCGACACCATGGCACTGTTCACGCGCCGCACGCGCCGCCGCAGGGAGAGTGAACTGCATGAAAACCGGTTTGACCAGTTTTGAACCGGTTTGACCAGTTCGAACCGGTTTGACCGGTCTGAACCGATTTGACCGGTCTGAACTGGGTTGACCTGACCCGACTGTTGACCCGACCCGACCGTTGACCCGACCCGACCGTTGACCGTTGACCGTGACCGTTGACTTTCTTTGACTAAAACTTAAAATGGCTTTGACCGACCCTTAAACGACCGTAAATCTTTTCCGAGTATACCTATCCTGATAGTTTTCGACGTGCCAAATCCATTTCCACAGTCTGTTTCGCCAAATTCAAACCTGAAGGTCTCCAAATATACGGTCAAAGTGGTTGACTTTGACTTTGACCAAGAATCTGAATTTTCGAAAAGTCATACTTTATATTTTTCGACGTCCTGATTCTGTTTCCGCAATCCGTTTGGCCAAATTCAGACTCGAAATACCCCAAATTGATAGTCAAACTCGAAAAATGCTTATATACTTAAGAAGACTAGCTTTGAACAATTAAATAGGATTTGGGACTGATAGATTATTATTGTTTGAAGGTACAAGAGACTCTCCGGATCGTTCGACAGCTCGACCCAGCTCTTCTAGATCAGTTAAACCACGTGTGCCAGTATTCACCCGTTCGAAAATTGTAGCAGAGCGTGGTGAAACCAGCAATCAGTAAATTTGCTATTTGAACCTATTATCGAGGTGTGTTCCCTACTTATTATTGAACTGTTTTATTGGTTTTAATATGTGGTACACCGAATTCATTGGCTATTGTTTTATGGATGCACCAATTTAATGTGACAATTTATGGAATATGGCTGCTATCAAATTTTTGTTTTGAAATGGTATATGATTACCATGTTTTTGGATTTATGGAATTTATGTCACGGTGCAATTGAATTTTGGAATTAAAATACGATGGAATAGCTCTGATCAAGCTAACTGGGCCTAATGTGACTCTTGAGGGCCCCAAGATGTTTCATTAGGTTGGCTTTCCTTTGCTGTGTGCTTAGGGTAAGCTATATGGACTTATTGACTTGGGCTTAAGGATACAAGCTTCAGAGCCTATCATTAAGTCGGCTTTCTTTTTGCTATGTGCATAAAGTAAGCTATATGGAAAATAATTTTGGGAACTACTGATGGTGTACCAGAAAAGGGTTTAAACTATGATTTTCAAAAAGTTAAACTCTTTTACGAATTTGTGAGATTACTGGACTATGATTTGTACCTATGGTGATTTTATGGAAATGTTGGGACACACTGAGCCTAGCTCACCTTTTGAAAATGTTTTCCCCTTTCAGATACTGTTGGTTAGATACCTTGGTTCGAGCACTTGGAGGATCAACATATCTCTTGAAGTAAATCAAATTGTAAAGTTTTTTTTATCTGGCAAGTTGACTTTATTTTGGTGACATGGACCTTATTTTAAAATATCGGATTTTATAATGATAACTCTTTTGCTAATACTGCTCGGTTTATTGTGATATTGAATTTGAAGACAAGTTTTAAATTAAATTATTATTTATTGGTACTATATTTACGAGTTGGATTTTGATAGTATAATTTGTTTATAATTTCATGTTATTTATAATGTGATTTTATATTGATGGAATAACGGTTTCGAAAAATGTCTTTAATAATCATAATGTGATCCACTAGACTTAGTCGAAACGCATAGGTCGGGTTTAGGGGGTTACATTTATTGGTATCAGCGCTTTTGGTTTTTAACCCTCGGACTGTGTATGAGTCCACATTGAAAATACAGTTTTGAAATATTTTACAAAACGAGTTACTAAGGCCATGTCACAAAGTTATTAAGATTTTAACTATGTTCGAGACTCCAAGTGCTTATCTAACCTTAAGTTTATCTTCTGTAGTAATCTCGAGATCTACCAAAATGAGTGCTAGACGTGGTCGTCGAACTAGTCGTGGACGAGGTCGAGTAGCTAGATTTGCAGATCCGATTGATGAGATACGAGTAGATCCCCCACCTCTAATAGGTGATCCTGCTCCTACGACACCAACGAATATGCCACCTACCGATGGTATTGGCATGACTACACCGATCATAGGAGCGACCGATATTGAGTCAGAGTCTACTGGAATTGCATTGGATGAGAATTTTAGTAGACAGTTTCTGCAGTTAATACAGGGAGCAGTTAGAGCTACTGGTGTTGTATCTGAGGTTCCTATTTCACAGACGTTGATTGCCAATGGAGTTAGAACTTTTGGGGACAGATTGGTGGAGCTCCTACTGAAGCTGAGGATTGGCTCCAGGATACAGAGAGACGCATGGATCAGTTGGGTTTGGACTCAACTAAGAGATATATGGGTGCTGTAGCAATGTTAGATGGTAATGCCTACACTTGGTGGGAGTCAGTGACCAGTAGTGTTCCTACCGATCGTTTGACCTGGAATTTCTTTAAGGATTGCTTTCTGAGTCGTTTTCTGGGAGAGTGCTACTTAGCTCAGAGATGACAACAGTTTCAAGACCTGGTTCAGGGAGACATGACTGTTTCTGAATATGAGATCGAGTTCCTGAAATTGCTGAAGTATGGATTCAGTATGGTACCTACGGAGAGAGATCGATGTCGTAAATTTGCCCTTGGACTCATATACGAGCTGCGTAGGCAAGTTGTAACCCATCAGGATGAGATATTTGATGTACTGGTGGGCAGAGCCAAAGATGCGGAAGAGGTGGAGGTTTTAGCTTCTGGTAGAGAGCGTGTTGATCAAGATTGATCTAAGAAATTTTCAGGCCCGATGGAGTCATCAGCACAGTCCGGAAAGAGGACTCGTACTTCAGCCCCTCAGAGAAGCAATACACGTTTCAGGCCTGCAACATCCTCACCTTTAGCTGTCAGTCGAGGCGGTTCCTCGTCGTATTATAATGGGCCCCTTTATGAGTATTGTGGTAAACAGCACTCAGGAGAGTGTCGTAAGAAGATGAGTCTTTGCTATCAGTGTGGATCTAGTGGTCATTATCGGAGGGATTGTCCTCAGTTAGTTTCGTTTGAGCAGACCACTACCCAAACTCATGTGCGTTCGCAGACTACAGTACAGACCCCAATTAGAGATCGTAGTCAAGGAAAGACTCGAGGATCAGCGTCCAGGACAGACAGTAGAGCCCGACCTCAGCAAAATAGAGGGCCAACAGCTTCTGAGGCTAGACAGCCAGCTTTGGTTTATGCAACTAGACGTCGTGATGACAGAGATGAGCCTGAGGTTATTGCAGGTACATTTACTATTTATTCTACCCTATACTTTGCATTATTGGACAATGGTTCCACTCACTCCTATGTATCGAGCTCAGTATCTCGAAACCTTCAGATTCCGATCGAGAACACTGAAAATACTGTTACAGTTACAAGTCCAGTAGGACAAGCGGTATTAGTGAATAAAGTATTCCGGCGTTGTCCTCTCGAGGTTCAGGGAGAAATTTTTCTCGCTGATCTTATGGAGCTTCCTTTAGAGGAGTTCGATCTAATTCTTGGAATGGATTGGTTGAATAAACACAAGGTAAAGCTGGATTGCGAATACAAGCGGGCTACTCTGAAGACTTCAGATGGTCGGACTGTTGTGTTAATTGGTGAACGGCGTGGTTATCTCTCCAATATAGTTTCAGCGATGGAAATTGATCGTATGATCCGGAAGGGATATGAGACCTTCATTGCTTGTATTTTGAACACCAAGGGTGCATTGTCCACGATCGAGGAGATTCGTACAGTTAGCGAGTTTCCTAATGTTTTTTCGGAGGAGTTGCCTGGGTTACCTCCTGATAGAGAGGTAGAGTTCGAGATTGAGACTTATCCGGGATCGTCACCTATTTCTATGGCACCTTATCGTATGGCTCCAAGGGAACTTAAAGAGTTGAAAGTCCAATTGCAAGAATTATTCGATCGAGGATTTATCCGACATAGTACTTCACCATGGGGAGCTCCAGTTCTGTTCGTGAAAAAGAAGGATGGGTCGCTAAGATTATGTATTGACTATCGGAAATTGAACAAGATGACGGTCAAGAATAAATACCCACTACCCAGGATTGATGATTTATTTGATCAATTGCGAGGAGCTACTATATTCTCTAAGATTGATCTTCGTTCAGGGTATTATCAATTGAAAGTTAAAGGATCAGATATTGCAAAAACGGCTATTCGCACTAGATATGGTCATTATGAATTCTTAGTGATGCCTTTTGGTTTGACGAACGCTCCTGCAGCTTTCATGGATTTGATGAATCGGGTGTTCCGACCATATTTGGATCAATTTGTGGTGGTCTTCATTGACGATATTCTGATCTATTCTCGTACTGAGGCAGAGCATGACGAGCATCTGAAGATCGTTCTGCGGACTTTGAGAGAGCATCGTCTATATGCCAAACTAAGCAAGTGTGAATTTTGGCTTCAAGAAGTGTCGTTTCTGGGGCATATTATTTCTGCGCGAGGTGTTCAGGTTGATCCCAGCAAGATAGAGGCTATTATGAATTGGAAACGACTTAAGAACGTATCTGAGATCCGCAGTTTCTTGGGCTTGGCTGGTTATTATCGACGTTTTGTTGAGGGCTTCTCGATCATTGCTTCTCCTTTGACAAAGTTGTTAAGGAAGAATGTGCCGTTTGACTGGGGCGAGGCACAACAGGAGAGCTTTGAGAAATTAAAGGCGGTTTTGACTCAAGCACCGGTGTTGATTCAACCAGAGTCCGGGAAGGATTTTACAGTGTATAGTGATGCCTCACACTCAGGACTTGGCTGTGTTTTAATGCAGGAAGGTAAAGTGGTGGCTTATGCATCCCGTCAGCTGCGACCCTCATGAGTGT